>NC_071976.1:25173900-25198014 GCF_026283585.1 Hylaeus volcanicus
AAGAAGCAATATTTTCTAATAATTCTGGTTTTTATATATTTGTTACATTTTGGCGGATGCGACTCCAAGGCCTGATTTTGCAATTTCGGCCTTAAACCTTTATAAACAATAAAATGAAGATAGCAAACATACTTTTATTGTTTGTAAAGTTTTAAGGCTGAAATTGCAAAATCAGGCCTTGGAGTCGCATCCGCCAAAGTGTAACAAATATATAAAAACCAGAATTATTAGAAAATATTGCTTCTTTGCTTCAATATCTTGGAAAAAAAATTATGCTAGCCTAATCGTCCTGTCCTCGTCTCTCTTGCAATTGTTGTATCGCCCTCTCTGTCCTTGTCCCGGAGTTTCCTACTTTTTCCGCAACTGTCGTTGAAGTCGACTCGGAGTTTGGCTCTTGCTCTGGGTCCTGCGTGGTCCTGCGCACCCTTAACTCAAGTATCTATTTCTTGTTAAATTTAATTTATTAAAGGGTAACTAATCAAACGTTTCACAGCATTATTAATTAGAAAATGCTTATACTTTATTCATGTTCTATTAATGATGAGGATAAATGACAATTATGGAAGTAATGACTGATATAATTTCATAAGTTTTCATTTTCTAGATTAGATTTATTTAATTAATTATATAAAAATAATGCATACAGACTAAAAACTAAATAAACTGTACTAAGAAATATATTAATAGTTAAAATTATACATTAGTGTCATTCAAGAATGTTGGGTTATCATATTCATAACTGTTTGCTTTCTTATTTGTCTTTACATTATTGAAATTTGCCATTTCACCATGTTTGTCTTCATTATGTACAATGTCTATAGGTCGATCGTTTTTCTGTTTTGCTATAATTTTAGAGCGACGGCTCTCAAATGCTTCCATTGCATCTTTGGATACATGTGAAGATATTATCTTAGAAAAACCTAGAACAGTATATTTAACAGAAAATATGTACTTCTTTCTTAATATAAGCATTCATTAACTATCATTATTAGTGTTAATACAAATGATTACCAGATGAATAAGGTTCATTCAGTTTTTTATGAAAAAGTGTTTCAAAATTAGTAGGCATTGTTGGAACATTCTGACTCTCTTCTATCAGTTCTTGAACAGTTATTCGTTTTCCTAAATAAGGCATTACATTATTTTTCAAATTGTATATTGTTTCATTTTCTATTGCACTCTGGAGGCCATTAGCTATATTGTTTGCTTCTTTATTAGTAATTAAATCATCTGTGTATTTTGCCTGAAAAAATTAAATATATGTTTATAAAAGTAATTCTGTAATGAAAGAACTTCATATATTATATTACTTTGCCACAGAAAGGTATCTGCAATTTCACATTAGCTATGACATGGGTAAATGTATCAAATCGATGGACCAACATTGCCAAAAATTGTATTAACAGAATAACAACAAATGCAAAAATAAACAGACATCCAATTGGTTCCAGATGCATATATTTCCTCGTTATATGTACCTAAAAAATGTTGCATAATTTGTACTGACATTAGGAAGTATTTAAATTAATATTAATATAATGTTTCATATTGAGCTCATATTACTTCTTTGTCTACTTCTTCAGTGTCCAGTACATAAGTAATATCGTATTGAACAGCAAAAGGCCATTGAAGATGTAAGACGTCCTTGTTAATTTGCAATAAAAAAATTGCTACTACAAATATAATATTTAATGTAAGGAATTTTAAAAGACAGTCATTGCGTAGATTTATCAATTCCTTTGCAGTACTTTTCTATAAAAAAATTCAATACTGGTACAGATATTTGATGAATTTTTAAACTGTAGAAATTCTTATTGAAAGAATCATACCTGTTTTTCTTCGTCATTCTCAATCGGATATAAATATATTTCAATCAGTTGTTTCCAAAATTCTTCCTCTGAGGTAGAAAGAAAGTCTACCTTCCCATTTTGCACATGTTCATTTTGAAGCCAATTAGGACTAACTAAATAATTGGAATATTTCTCATAAAAGATAGTAGGAGTTTGTGTTGAAGTTTCACTTTCTGAATCTGTACTTTCATACAAGTTATCACCAGTAACTTGTAATTCTGCTTGTTTATTATATGGTTTGCTTTCTTCATTATTCTTTTCTTCTACGATATCTCTTAGTACACTGTCACTGCTGTAGTTACTATGAATTTATAACAATAAATGTTATTGTAACATCTATAATAAAGTATATTACATTTATATTTGTAACTAAATACCTTTCTATTCTTTCTAGACGACTGTTAATTTCATTTATAGCATTATGAATAGAGCTTAAGTATTTCTCTTCTTCTTGTGACTGTTTGCACCCACAAAAATCACATTTGAATAAATTAGATAATGAACATGTCATCCATCTGGACGTTTCACCATGTTGTGATTTGTTACTTTTTGTTAACTGTTTTTGTGATATCTACAATAGGACATTTATAATGTTAAAATTATAAGTAATAGTATATAAGTAGTGATAATGAAGAAACAAGATGACTTATCATACAAAAGTACCTTGATCTGTTGTTTTGACTCTCTAGTACCCCATGTAACATTATGCAGATTGAAGATAGAGAAAATAATGAGCAACATGTACATTGATGGTACAGTAACATAATAAATGATTCCATAATTTAAACATGAAATTTCTTGAGGATGCATAAGGCCTGTCATTACAAATTGAAAGATTATGATGAAAAAGAGAAGAGTGCTGGGTGCTGCAGGTCCATCTTCTGCTATTTGAAGTATTATTCCAACTAGTACAACTATCATTACCAAAATATATATGACTGTGATCATTTCAGCTACTATAAGCTGTGAAAATATCAATATATAATTTTGTACCATTAACCATTTTTAACTTTAAATTAATATTTTTGTTATACTTATAAAACATATAAAGCAATATGCCTAATACATATTTATTATATACATTGTGTTATTCTAAATAATTACCTGAATACGTTCTTCAAAACAAAAACAAATTGCAAAAAAGATGACAATTGGAATTAAATTATACCAAAAGCTTGGCCAGTTATCTATATGAAAGGTGGTAACAAAGGCACCAGACATCATTAAATAAATGAAAGATGGTCCAATGATAGTACTACCTGCAAGATTGTTATAAAAACAGTTATTTCTGGGATGGAATATACTTTTTAGTCAATTCTGTTTAATTGCTTAAAATTAATCACCTATTAAGATCCACTGATACATTATGTACATCCATGAAATACTATTATTCAATTGTCTGGTTTCTTTTGAAGTACCCAGTAAATCAAAGATATTAGCTATAGTTGATGGAATCCATCGACGGCGTTGAATGTAAAATTCTTTGAATGATTCCGGAGCATGTGTGTAAGCATCGCCGGCTGCACAATATTCTACCTAATTAATTAAAATGAAAAATTTTTTAAGTTTTGATTTAAAAAAAGAATTAAATTTTTTATGATGTAAATATTCTTACTCTATAACCAATCTGTAAGAGTAATGTACAAAGCCATCGATCTTCTCCTTGATCGTACTGAATATAATGTCTGGGCTCAGTCGATTTAGTTGCATATTTTGCCATGATGTTATGTTGCATTAAAGCCTTTGCTCTGTAAAGAGAAAAACAACCAGGACTGCAAAGAACAGAGCCTATTACGTGTTCTGTTGATTTTTGAAGCCAATGTCCTAGGGCATATTCGAATTTCTGGAACCAAATTATCGGGCCTATATACAGAAATATATATCTCTAAAACAATGTTAAAAATATATTCATTTCTTTTGATAAAGAATGTTATGTTTCATAGAATATGGAAGCACCTCTTCCCACTGGATGTATTCGTCCACAGACTGCACCTGTTTCCTTGTCTTTCTTCATTAAGTCTATTAATGCTTTAACAGCTCTTGGATGAAAATCAATATCACCATCCAATGTTAAAATGTAAGTATTTTCTGCTATTAATTCTTTATGTTCAACATCCATTGATGAACCCATTAAACGATAGCCAAGAAGGTAATACATGTACATGATCTAAATTAATTTGATAATTAATATAGAATATAACTGTAACATAGATGTAACTTTTTTTATTACTTAGTGCATATCTCATCAAATGTACCTGACTCCATCGCTTTCTGTGTCTAATTTTATTTTTGTCTTTAAGATGCACAGTCAGACGTGTCTTTCCAGGTAAAGTCCAGACTAGTTGACCACCATATGGTGTTGGATATTTTGTTGGCAGTGACGAACATATACCAAAGCCTTTGATCTTTTCTTGCATAGTTTCCACGAATGTTGTCACATAATGATTAATCTGTGTTTCATTTTCATCGTGGACACAAGTTCCAGAACAACCATGCATACAGCAAAATGCATCATCAAATAATATATGCGCTGAAATAATTATTCAATTATACTTCTTCAATACTTCAAGCATTTGTTTCGCTAAAATAACTTTAGTTATCAATGTTACTTACTTTCAAGTTCATAATAATCTTTAATGGAAATTTTATAATAACTTTGGGTAACTCTCATAGCGCATTGATCTTTGTCTAGCCCTAATATACTTCCAATCAGTTCCTTCATTTCTTCCTTGGTCTCATGCCACATAGTCGCGCATGCATAAATTTGAGTGGTATAAGCGTTTTTTTTATTCATTGTACTTTCGTTTGAATACACTGAATGGAACATATCCGAACCTTGAATTTCCCTTAAGCTATCAGACTGAAAAGGAATGTTTATTTTATAAGTAATAATTGGTACAAAAATGTTATTTTCATAGAAAGAAAAGAAATTGGACCTCAAATTCTGTGGCAGTGTCTGAAAGCTCTTTTTCTTCAGTAACATTGTACATTTTATGTTTTCTCTTATTTAATCCTATGAACTGATCAATCATAAGCGAATCATAAGTTAAATTATAGAAGATTCTTTCTACAGGAGCAAGCCTTCCTTTTTCACCTAGCCATAGATGTATTGTAATCCATATTTGTGATAACCACCATATTATCCAGCACCAAATACGCCAACTTAGAATAAAATCTTTAATACTTTTATAACTAGGTTCATTGAAAAACAGGTAATCCGGTATGAAATCATGGAAGACACATGGATCTTGCTGTCTCATAAGACAAAGTATTATTATTATTAAAATTGATCCTGGGGTGACTAAATTTATTGGAAACGCAAAGCCAAATTTGTGCATTTGTGTTTTAAATGCAAATATTGCTGTAACAGTATTACAAATAAAATTTAAACACTATAGAACAGAGGATACTTCTAAATTTATGATTTTTATTTTGTGTAAAATGTTATCCTTACCTGATTGATATATGAGGAAAGTACAGAAAATTTGGATTAGAAATGCAAATGCAGGTGCAGAAGTATTTACAGTGAGAATTGTATGATCTTCCTGTTGAACAAGTTTGAGAGAGGTATTTGAAGTTTGAATCAACTCTACATTATATCCACTTTGAATTATACATTCAAAAAATTCTCCAACTTCAATTCCCTTGAAATTTGAGATCACAATGGCGCTCAGAATAAAGATTAAAGATCTCCAAAATGCTGTAAATCCTTGTAATAAATGACTACTGTTTAAAAGATCCGTTCTTACTGCTGCTACAAACCTTATGAAACCTGTTTAAAGAATAGAAAAGTGTTATAATCTAATAATACTTACATGCGAACCATTGTTGCTAATAATTTTATTATCACTAACGATTGCATTACCACAGTAACTATGATCAGAAACATAATTTGGCCACCAGCGACAGGAAGATAACAGAAGAGATATAGGTAAAATCCACGTTATAGGATCATATATATCATACTGTACAAAGGATTGTAAAAACACTCCAGAACCTTGAGCAACTAATGCCGCAATATTGCACATCAAAATTAATGCAAACATTGTAGGTGAACTTGTATACCTCTGATTTTGAGAAAGTATATCTGTAACAAAAGAGTATATATATATATATGAATATACTTTTCAACATTTAATTTATAAATAACTGTACTTACCTAGTAGAACAGGAATGAAACAAATACAACTGGAAATTGCTGCAGCATCTACAGAGTTAATCTTTGGAAGACTGTAGAAAACTAAAAGTGCCAAACCAATTGAATGAAGTGTCTCTATGACTAAAAAAACTGCAATGCTTTTCTTTTCAGGAATCTTCACTTTCTTTTTGAAAATATAATACCATATAGATTGTAAAACAATGAAACATTCTGGTCCAATAAACATAAAGATGATGTACCATGTCCAAATTACTTTGCCTATTTTAGATACTTTTACCTTTACATTTTCATCAGAAACTGAAACATTAAACATTATTATAAAAGTGTATACTTATAATTTACATTATATAAGTAAATCTTGTAAAATACCTAAGTCATAATCACAAAACACAATTGATTTTTCCTCTTCAAGCTGTGAAACTGCAAAAAGGACTGTGCATTTGGAAATTAAACTACTGCAAAGAACAATAGAGAAAATGATGCCATATACAAGTACTTTAATAATATGCATGGACAATTCAACCCATTGTTTATTTTCCATTGATGCACTTTTCTTTTCAGATGGGAAATATTTAAAAGCATCCCATGGTAAGGTTTCTTGTGGGGCCCTAAAATCACGTAAAATAATTATCAGTACGTTTAAATATTAGTATTAAATAATTATAATAGTTTCTTCTGTAGATATTTAACTATGCATAAATAAAAAAAATATAAATTATTAATTAATCAGTTAATTCCCTTACGTTTGTTCAGTAGGTATTGCACATTCATCTTCGATTTGGGAAATGTTGTCCATATATTTTTCCAAATCTATAAACAACGAGGAATTTGAATTTTTTTTAGTTTCCAAGTTAGACATGCCGATGAATTCTTGAGCAGTGTTTCATCGCTTATGTGTCATAAACTGCCGAAATTTTCATCGGTGTTAAGTACATCGATAAAATTGATAAGATTCCCAATTTGTCGAAAATAGTCCGCACTTATCTATGATTTAAAAAGGAAAGTAAATATAGGGGAGAGCATTCGATGAGGAAATGCAATATATCTCGATGATGATATTTTAAATCTTTCTTCAGTTTTTTAGGAATAAGAAACTAAGGAAACGTATATATTACAAATACAGAAATTCGTTGTTATTAGGTTTACATTTTGTATGAAAAAAAGTATTAATTAATCGATACATTGTACGTTTAGAAATGGGTATTGAATGATAGGAGAAATGTAATAAGATTTAATTGTACAGAAAAGTATTATAAATGTATGGGTTGATGTACTTGATCAAGGTTTACTTGATACTAGAATAGAGAAAACAAAGTTGTACATAAGTAAAATTCTATCATTTTGTTGAAGTAAAATAATCCAGTTCAAATAAGTATTATTTAAGTGTAATATAACTTTTCTTTTTTATTATGTTAATATACTAATAATATATTATTGTTAAATAAGTTCCGTAAATATATGAAAGATGTGAGTGAATCGTACATTTCAAGTTTGCCGCTTTTTAAAAGTCGAAGTCAAATCTCAATCGTGATATTCGATAAGCAACAATCGATAATAAATGATCTCGTAGCCCCTTTCACGAGATAGGTTCCTATCTGTGAATTACACTTTGTAGTTGATTTGTCAATAACCGAGGATAAAGTTAAATGCCGGATTAACTAATTCGGCATAATTTGAACAAGTTCGTAAAGGAAAACAGGAGTTCAGGAGCGATGTGGCGCGTCCCAAAAGCTGGCTCTCGGGGCCGGAGCTTTTCTTGTTCAAATGAAAGTATTAATACCGAGGGTTGAAACGATTTAACCGCGGAATACTTTTCTCGAATATTTTTCGAGTACTTTTCTCGAAAATCGCACGTCTTCATCGGGGGTAGATCGATCCCGATAATTCGTTCATCTCGAAAATGGCATCGCAGAGTCAAAATGCCGCAAATGTGAGTACAACTGTGTCACCGGCGAATGGTTCATCCGGATCATCGACGACCATCTCGGTCTGCACTACAAAGATGCAGTCATTCGCTTCTACACCATCCTCGCAGACCTATCAACAACAACATTCATCGCCTTCGTCGTCGCCGTCGCCGTCGCCGTCGCCGTCACCGTCGCCGATGCAACAGCAACAGCAGCAGCATCAAATGACTCTGCAACAGCCAAACAATGTAGAGGCACTTGACAAGAATTCCTCTAACACGTTAAAAGTATGAGTTTACAAAGACAGTTGTCATTCTTTGAAATTTAATTTTGTCTAACTAGTCTTTATGTATATATCGAGTTCAATGTTCATTGATATTAATCCACAAGTTTTGTTCGTAGCGTAATCCAAAAATGGAATTGAGCAAAAGCGATTTACTGAAATTATTAGGACATCTGGAAGGAGAATTGCAGGCACGGGATATTGTAATAGCAGTATTAAAGGTAAGATTTGTGCTTGACTAAGAAGCAAATTGTTACAATAAATCCTTGAGCAAACTACAATACTATATTTTCAAGTTAAATGTTGTAACATATTTTCTTGTGTATAAAATTTCAATGATGCATATTATTAAAGATGGAACAGGTATCTTCATCGCATTTTTTTTCTTTGTCTGCATTTTATAGTCAGAGAAATTGAAGCACCTATTAAGTTCTCGATATTTAAGTGGAACCTCGGATCCACATGCAGCACTTGCTCGTGATGTAGCATTAGTAGGTGGTATAATGGGACATGAACCAAATCAAATAGATCAGCAAGTTGCTAGTTTAGAAGCTCTTGTGATGCAACAAAGACGAATGCAGTCTAGAATGACCAAAGTTCTTAAGGAAGCTGAACTTAGGCACAGAGCAGTATGTATTGATTTGAAAGTTAAGTCTTTATGATTAGAATACATTATATAATTGTGCCTGTAATTACAAAACTTCAGGTAATCAAGGAATTGGAGGAAGAAAAACAGAAACATGAACACGATACTGCCCAAGGTGATGATATTACATATGGATTGGAAAAGGAACGAACACGATTGAAGAAAGAGTTAGAATTAGAGAAGCAAGAAAAAAAAAGACTGGAACAGGAAATAAAAAAGGCAAATGACAGTTTAGAGGAACAGAAAGCTCGACAGAAGCAGATAGTACTTTTGTTATTGGCTGAACATAATAAAATAATTATGAAGTATATAGAAGAAAGAAAAAGATCAGAAGATTTAGCATCAGAGTTAGACGTAGATCAAGTACGAATAGACTACATGGCTGAAGGACTTGAAGAAGAGAGTAAGAAGTCACTGCGAATGGAAGCAGAATTAGAAAAACAACTTGCACAGTTTGACATTGAGAGACAGCAATATAGACAAGCATTAGCAAAGGAAGAAAAAAGAGTTAAAGATTTGGAATTAGAATTAGAGAAACTTAGAAATGAAATGGATGTGTTGAAAGAGTCTCAAGCACGAGGTTCTCCAAGAGGAGTGGGTACAACTCCACCGCCTCCTCCAGTTAAACCGGCTAATTTAGTTGCTATGCCTACAGTTAGACCTGCTAGTGCTCCACAGACAAGTATGTAATGTATAATAATTTAATACAATTTTAATTTATTTCACATCAATAGCAAATGAACAGTAATATTTGTATATGCTATGGTAATCAATGTAAATATAAGGCGATTAAAATTGTGTAACTATACTTTGTATGCAGTTAAAGGAACAGTATTGGGCACTGGAACACCAATGGTTAGTAGCAAAGTCGTTCAGCCCACTGCCACGGTATCTAGTGTTCCTGTCAGCGGTCCAAGTAAGAACAGCACGTCTTACCCTAAAGTTGAGATAGGATATTAAACGATTAAAATATGTCGGATATATTTGCTTTAAGAAAATGTTTGTGTCATATACCAGTGGACGAATTAACAAATTACATTTTAACAGTTGATTGCAAAATAAATGGTAATTGGGGTTTTTGCTCATATATATATATATATGTATATATCGTAATACATTCAATGTTAATACCAATTTGTTATTTCTCTGAAAGAAATGTTACTATGGCGTGTTTTTTTAGTAATTATTTAGTCATCTGGATTTTTCTCTATTTATCTATTAAAGCTAAATGCAGTTGATAACATCTAAAATGAATTGTAATTTTTTTTTTTTATAGCTACTGGTATTGCTAGATTAGTAACTCCTGGACAGGCACTACGCGGGGGCACATACGCGCCGAATATAACGTCTACTACTGCAGAGACTGTGACTACTTCTGAAACCCAGGTAAACTATCCTCATTTTCCTTCTCACTCTACTTTAATCTGAGGATATTACACATTGCATATCTATGCATACACATAATTAAAAGAATTTTTTTTCAATAATGCAGGTTTTATGATATTAAAATGTTACATTGACTTTTAATATATCATTATGTTTTATGTATCGAACTTGTATTAAAACTAAAAAAAATACATTAGGTAGAATATAATAGTTAATATTATATTTTGGATTGGGAAGTAAAAAAAAGATACTTAAACAGTATATATATAAATGATACGAGTTTTATTAAAAAATATTAAATCATAGATTCGTATCACGTGTCAAAATGCATAAGTATATTAGTATATTGATTTGTGAATCAATATGAATATTTTAGTACCAATTTCATAGTAGACGATAAAATTCTGTCAATATACCTCAATGATATATAAAGCTATGCCAAGTATGCATGACTTTATTATAAATGTTCGATCATATGTATGAACCTACGCACAGACGTGATCGTACAAATAATATTTTAAAGCATATCATATTATTTATGATAGTAAACCGTTTTCGCGATTAATTCAGAAATAATTACATTACCTTACGAAATGTAATGTTATTTGATATTACTTTAAAGGAACATTGTAATCACATAAGATTCTCTAGTCTTATTTTTTATAGAAGCTGAATGTTGCGTATAATATTATTGTTATATAATTATTGCATGATAACAAGAATAATATAAATGTCTTATCTTTTATTTTAGAAACACGGTTGTTGCGCATTTTTTGATTTGTCTTATTTTTAATGAATCAATGTAACAAACAGAAACTGCTTTGGGGGAAAACTGGTTCATTTCTTCTTCTAACACATGGGTTGCTGATCTTTATTGATACATAAAAAGAAAAACAATGGGTACAATTACTAAGCTAGAAAGAAAGAAATCGATGTATATATTCAGATTAACAATAATTACAAACATTAGACACTTTCTACATTTTTATACAAAGTATGAGGGTAAAGTGTAAAATAACTGTAATGTAAAAACATAAAATGAAACATTGATACTACATGCGCACATCTTGTAGATGCGTTGCATGTATGCAACCCCAATCCAATACACATTTTTTAACTACTATGACGTTATTTTGGATTGTCTTTTATTAATTGTATATTATATAAAAATGATATATTACACTTGAGTACGCAACTGTAATTAGATATTCTTTCATTATTTAGGTAATGTTAAAAACTCGCCTTTTTATTTCGGGTCGTGCACTCACAATTTTTCATTATTTGTAAAATTTAATTCATATTAATTATATCACACCGTATTGTTTTATATAAGTTAGTACACCATCAAATTTGAAATCTAAATTGTATTATGCTATTCTTATTTTGTACATAAGATTACTATTTAGTATGTACATTGATTATTTCCTTAATTAAAAATTGTATGCAACTCACTTTTGAGCCTTATTTACAAATTTTCCCTTGCTTGCCATCCTAATTGCAACCCTATACTTGCTACTGCTAACTTTACCTGGTTTGGTTGTTTACCTGTTATTTTTCTCAAGTTGTGTGTTGTATTATTCTAACAAAGAAAGTAGATGATCGTACAATCTCTGTAGTAGGAGGTGACAATTCTTCGAATTAAGACCACTATTATGAGTATCTTCTTCTCGCTAAACAAATCTTAAGTTGCTTTCAAACAATCTGTTTCATCACATTTTGAAGGTACACATAACACGTACTCATTACTGCCAGGAATCGGTATCTTAATCATAGTTTAGACATTGGAACACACATCAGATTTTTGCTCAGGTAACAAGGTGACCAAACATTCTTAATCGCTGCTATCCTTAACCACTCAACTGTTTCATTTTTTATTTTTGCTTTGATCCGGTGTCTTGGTATAATTCTCTCCTCTTTTAGTTTACCTTAGATGCAGCTAAACCTAGATGTTACCCTTACGGTGGGGTGTTTCAAAGGGATAGCCCCAAAGGTTAAATCGGTTCTCGTGTGTATTCATTCCTCAGGCTGTAGACCAACGTGTGGTTGTACGTGTGGTTGTACCTCCTACTCCTAATCTCAGAGTGCACTCGAAAAAGCCACCGATATCTCGCGGCGTTCCTCCTCCAGTACCGCCGAATAAACCGGTAGTACCACCTAAAAAGGAGGCTGCTTATCTTAGGAGGACTGAGTCGTCACAGTCGACACAGGACGCCGTTAAACTTGGTAAACAAGCTGCGGCGCATCCTGCTAGTGGATCCACCGCTCCGCAAGTGCATCAGGCAATAGCGGCCTTTACTCAAGCCTCCGATGAAGAGGTCAGTAATTAAGAATACCTCTCATTGCCTCATCCGATTACCCTGAAGGAATAATCAAACTAGACTTCTAATACTAATACTATACGCAGTGGTGCATCAGTATAACTGCACCCTCTATTTTGCAGGTTTAGAACTTTGAAGAATGTTGAATATTCACGTACAGGTAAAGCATTGGAAAATAGTAGAGATGCATTGTTTTATATTTGTTAATATACATCACAAGATTTTTGCAGGGACACTTGTTTATTACCATTATGTTTAATAAGTCTTGAAGTTGCAAAATTGAGGGTGCGATTATCCTTTTGCACGATAGCATAGACTCACTTGTATCCCATTTTCTTATTACCTTCTTCCATCTATCAACAATTTTGAAAAGACTCATTGGGTTCCCAAGAAAGGTACCTTCCCGTTTACATAAAATATAATCGCAAAAGGATCATTTCTTTATACCGCTTCATTAGGAAAGAAGTTGGATAAATGGTTGATGGAAATTGTATTTTCTATTTTCTTCTAAACAAAATCTGGATCGAGAATAAAGATATTTTATTCAATGCACCCTTCCAATATCCTATCGTGCACAGTAATATTTGCTTAAAGTAAGTTTTTACTGAACCATAAAACATCTTATGAGACTAGAAGATGATCTAAGCGTATCATAACATCTGATGATTGCTCCAAGTACTTGTCTACAGCGAGGACCCGCTACATCCACTAAATATTATCGACAATTGGTACTCTAAGGAAAATCACTGAAAATCATCTCCATTTCCTGGAAGAGTCTTTTTATTTTCCAGATTCAAAACGCTGTATAACGCAAAATAATCGCATTGCTGTTGACATAAATCGTTCGTAATTTCTGACCGATCCCCATGTGGAAATTAAAATTTCGTACCTTTAACAAATTTTTCGTAGTCTGCTAGTTTTAACATTTATAACATGTCCATCGTCCTCGTTTTAATGTGTATGTTACTTTGTTACTAAGTAAACGTTGGTTGTGATCGAAACATATATAACATGTGTATATATGTATAATAACATTATTCGAGAAGATGAATTAGAGACAAATAATTCATTCGAATTATTCGAGTAACTTTTTTGGGTGCCTGGTGAATCGAAATTTAATTAATACACATTTAATATGCACGAATGCAATTCAGAGTTCGTGAATATGATTTCAGACAAAGCCACGTTGATTTAACAGCGGGTAGAAAAAAGAAAGAAAAGAGTAAGCATTACTTAAGTTTAAGAAAAGTCTGAATCCTGTATACCGTGAAAAAGAGAAAAAGAATAAAAAAATGGGTACTCGAGGTAGCGTATTGGGAGCTACACGGCGCGGGATCCGTAACAACGTTTCTGAATCAACGAAAAGAAACGTACGTGCCCTGAACCACTTGTTCATCGATTGATCTTACTTCGCGTGGATAAGATATCGTTTCATCTACAGTAGTGGACAAACGATTAGAATGGAAACGAAAGAAATTACTTAATTTGCGCGAGAAACACGAATGGGAGTTTCTAGGTATTAAGAAAGATCTATAGAAATGGATCTGAAGTCTAGAAGAATTATATTTTGTTCCTGAATATATTGTATGTAACACCCAAAAAGAACATAGATCCTTAAGGGCAGAAGTTTCAGATTACTTTATTTCGTTTCAAAGGTTTGTCCAAAGTAGAATTGGTTGTTTGACATTTTTGCCCGCTACTGTAGATCGCTAGATCTCGCAAGTCGGACGGATCCACGGATCCACTAGCGATAATCGTCGACGCGACACGAACCATGCTTGTAACATTGTACTATAGCCGAGAAATCGGTACGAGAAACCGATTATCCGACAACTATTTAAGGTAGACTCTTGTAGATTCTTGTAGTTTATTAACCGCGAGTTTTTTCCGAATTACGTTAAAAGTCATTAGATAGATTAGTAACGTTGTAACGTGTTATACGTAAGAAGGAACGATGCTGTTATCAACAGTGAACGTGAATAATAAATGTTTATGCAACAGGGAACTAGACCGTGTAATAACGTGTTAACGAAAATAAATACTTGTAGGTAGGGGAAGATACGAGTGGGTCATTTAGCGTTTAAATTCGTTCGAGTACGAAGTAGAATCCTTTTTAACCCTTTGCACTCGAGGGGCGACTTTCAGTCGTCGCTGGGTATCACGTAGCAATTCGAGAGGCGACTGAGAAACGACAGTCATTGTTTAGATTTCCTTGAATCTCGTAGCGATATCGGTTCTTGAATAGGTTCCTAGTCTGTAAATTGGTAGACTTTCAAGTAGCGGTAAATTATTTTATTTCCATGACTCTTCGATCATGGTAGAAGAAGGTTTATGTTTAAATCGTTAGCTCTCTCTAATGAAACTGTCGTCGAGTGTAAAGGGTTAATATATTGCGTCTCTTTGTTATTGTTCTCGCTTTCACATTGGTAATCAGCGAACGAGGTAACTGTTATCTCTTAGAAGGCAATGCGTATACGATTTAATTAAAACTTGCTTAAGACGCTTGGATTACATAGTCGAGCACCGAGAACGGGCACGTTTTTACTTCTTCTTTTTTTTATCAAGAATATTTTACGAACTATCGGTTGATACCGTTTATCGTGGATTCACGACTATCGACGATTCTAATTTCCTTTAACTACGATTAAAACGACTCGACGTGAGATGACCCCAAAAGTATATGCTATAATCACTGCCTTGCCTGACATTATTGCGTGCATCGCCGATATACAAACGTACGATATACCGATGCGAATTTTGAACGAATTTATTCGAGATGATGGTATTACGAGGGATAATCAATGTTTTACGTTGCGAGAGCTATCGATCGTTCCTGAGTAAACAGGCATTTTGAAATACCGATCAGTCGTTGTATTTTCGACAATATATGTACTTACTGTGCGAAGTAGTATTATTTTAGATTCACGCGACACCTTCGTGTCCGTTAAAACGCTCTTGAAAAATCCATCTACCGATGAGAACCAGATCTACACGTAGGAAGCCATTTATTTTCTACGCATTTCTATAAGATATCGAGTTGTGGCGGTTTTTCTTCAAATTCGAACTTATTGGATGAAATAAACCACGTGTACCATTTCAAAGAGAATTCTTTATTCTTCGCGATACTGTTTTTAGTTTTTGTATCGATTTGAATTTTATTGATATTTAAAGCTTTGAAATTTAGTCGTCAACTATAGGAGAAAAGTCTCTCGACGTCCTTGACGCTTTATCCCAATGTCAAAGACGAAAATTCGATAAAATTTAAATCGAGCCTAAAAACCAACGGGTGATTGCAAAGAGCAAGAAATTCTCTTTTAAATGGTATATAACATTGCAGCGAAATATATTATTTTATCCGAAGAATTTAATTTTAAAGAAAAACCGCCATGGCTTCAGAGACAACTCGACGCACCATCGGATTAAAAAGGAGCAATATTTTCCACTAACTGTGAGCAAGTCATGCAATGATGTTGAATATTAATAATACCAGTGATAGATCCGCAGTGTTCTGTAAGATACGTCGCATCAGGGAGAAACGAGTGATTTCTGAGTCAAAAGACAAAAAAAAAAGAAAGAAAAGAACTTACAATTCCTAATGTTAGTGTAACTCCTAATGTTTTTACTTGACGCCGACTTATTAAACGCGTAAGGTCGAAGCAAGACACTTGTTACAAGAGTTTCGCCGTAGGCAACTGCGAGAGGTTCACGAACAATGATCATGCGAAGATATTAAGAATGATTTTTCGGGCTTGGAAATTCTTTTATTCGCGCAGTGCATCTTACGAAATTCCTGTACGCAAATTTACGTTCGTTCCCACAATGTAGAGTTTATAACAAGGACGTGAATAAAATTATTCGTTTGTACACACAGTTTTCTCTTGTATAAATTATAAACGAACGTTATTGCCGTTCTCATAAACTGCGAAACACTGTACACGTAAACGTATCGAATTATTTAAGCGTATGTATCTCATCTACTTTTCGTACTTCGAATGCGACCGTGATTTCACAGAAACGTGTGAAGATATTTCAGCGTGCAACAACACTTACCACGATTGTTTTTATGCGAGTTTTGTTAGAACGTGCGTTGGTCGGAATCTGTTTAACAGCTTTTCGAGAATTTTTTCGTCGCGTACGAATACATATATGCGTGAATTATTCGTGCCGCGTTTCTCAAGAACGATGCGCAATCCGTTTGGATTTCTTCATACTCTGCGTATACTGTAGAGCGGCGGAAGCTGAAAGAATTCGTGTAAAAGAAAAAAGAAAACCACCCAAGTTAGTTGACCGAAATGGATATTAAAGAGCGAAATCTTCCTTCGAGTATGGCAGTTGATTATTCAAACTTGTAAACGGCTGGAAAAGTCGGCGCCAACGAGCAATTTTCCAACAGAGATGGGCAAAGTTTCGTGGGTTAGATGAAAATGTCGAAAGATAAAGGAACTTTTCATTACGCGTCGAATGAACCCGGATATTCGTTTTGTGAGATACAGGTACTTTATACAAGTTACTCGGAAATTTCGAATAAAGATACGGATAAAGATGGAGTCGTTATTCGAAAGCGAAGGTGAACATGTTGTCGAATAAAACAGGTGTCTTTATTCGTCGAATAAATCCGTTTATCAGTTTCATGTCGAATAAAGATAGCTAGGTTATTCGAACCGGGTTATTCACCTTCGAGTGAACGATTGCTGCTGGATAACTTCATTTTAATGATGCCCAACTCTGCTTCCTAACAGTGTTTGATAAATTTTGAAAAATACGCAGCATCCTTTTGAACAATTCCAACCAGTTCCTTTCTCCTCTTGTGCGTCACACGATGGGTCTTTATCTATACAGTGACTCACAGAAGTATTCGTACTGCTTCACCTGGTTCGAGTGATTCATACCTTATTGGAACAAATATATACGTTGGATTAATTAAGCTTTCGATTGATATTATAAAATGTTTTTATCTGTGAAAGTTATACATTCATATACACTCATGCTACCACGTGACGGGTGTTCAAATTCAGCTCCATATTCGATTTTAGTATGGTTTATTTTATCAACGAAAATAATAAAATCAGAATCAAGATTAAAATACACAAAATACCCTCAAATTCCTGAGCATCTATTAGCTAGTTGGCTAAAGTGCACAATATCAGGGTAATAAGTATTAGCAATGACGATACTACTCCGTTACAAATAAAATTCTTTAAGAAACATCAATAAATTTGATAATAGCCAGAACTAATTTAATCACAGAATTACGATATCCTTAAATTAAAATCGTACATAAATCGAAAGCTCCGCGAATACGTCGCATATTTAATTCGATACACATTTATCTTAAAGAAGATTCATTTATCCAAAGTCAACAGTTGAGGACAGTACGAATACTCTCGCGAACTGTATATCACGCACCCTGTTTACTTTCTTTCGAAGTAACAGAAGCACCCATTTAAAACACGAGGATCCCGCAGCGCGGCCCCGATATCTTATAATCAGTTTCTTCGTTTTGACGCAGATTCATCGCAACAAAAAGCGACAAATAACCGAGCAGAAAAGTTTGATAGAAAAACTTTGCGAGTTCACGACGAAACGGGCGCGAAATTAATTTACGTAGGAGGCACGAGGAACGGCCGGGCAATTAAGAGAGCCTAAAAAGCGTCGTACGAGAGGTCAGATGGTAATTAAAAGGCGGAATCCTCCGTAACGAAAGTCGCGCTGTCGTCTCCGATATGAAAAGGTCAGACGGAAGGAAAGCGCTTCAGCGTCGCAACAACTATCAAGCCAGGCTCCCGGTTTGTTGGATGGAATCTTTCGGTGACAAGTGCATCGCACAGGACATTCAAATAATCACTGTTTGTCGATGTTGGTGTCGGAAATATTTAAAATTGAAAGTGGACAGAATAAAAAGGTGTTAACGATGAAGGGTAGCATTCGAGAAGAAAACGACCGAGGTCGATGGAAAATTAATTTCAAAAAAGGGGTTGTTGTTTCGACTCTGTTTTTAAGATCATACTCAGAATCTATAAATATAGATACACTTGAAGCTTACGTTAAACTAAAGAAGAATTCTCTCCGAGTTCATGTGTAAACGATGCAAACGTTTCTTTCAAGCGAAAGCGTACGATTGAAAAAGATTTTCAATATTATGGTGTTAATATATAAGCTACACATTAAGAATGAAATCTCTCTCCTTATCTCGGCCACAAACGCAACCGCATATAAGAGAAAATTCGTGTCGGTCGCACCGCTTCTCAGCTTTTCAAAAAGCGCAATTTTCTTCCTTCGATCAAACCAGGAACCTGGTTTATCCTGTTGGGGGTGGCGCGAGACAGGGACGAATTAAGCTGGGTTAAAACTAAAAGGAAGACGGCGAGACGACGACCGCGGGCAAGAGGAGCGTCGTGGCACCGCGACGTCTGTGTATAAACGAAACTGAAACTGTCTCTGGTAGCAGAAGAAAGAGAAAGCACTAGAGATAGGATCGGGTCACATAGAAGGAAGGTGACCAAGAAGGAGGGTTCGCCGGCGTTGGAAAAAATTTTCGAGGGAGACAGACAGAGGAAGCGGCGGTTTCGGGAGGGGGGCAGAACCGAGGGAAGATGGTGAGAGCAGAGTGGGTGCGAGTACTGGAAGATGGTAAAAGGTAAGCAGCGCGTAAAGCGCGTGCGCTCGTCCTCGGCTAGGTTCGGCCGATACACCTAGCCACCAGCTGTGGGCTATGCAAGGGGTTAGGGGACGAAGAGGAGCGGGTTAACATCACCGGGGGAGGATCGGCTAACGAGGAAGCGAGGAAGCGAGAAAGCGAGGAAGTGAGCGTGCACGGAGCGTAAGCGAGACGGGATAATAGTTGGAAGCGTGAATGGAAGAGGAATAGAGATAGCCGGGCCGTGACAGTCGATGGACAAAGAGGCGAGGATCGAGTGATCCTTGCGCGGTATGAGGTTTGCATACCTAGCCGACGGCTCCTCAGTATCGTCCTACGTTTCATTCGCGACGCGGCCCTTCGACCGACGTCCTCCCGCGCGCGCTCTCTACGGATCTCTGATAATCCACCCGGTGACTCTACCTGGTGTTATCAGCGTAACCACTGTACACGATACAGCCACGTTCATTTCGACGGTCTCGCGATTTACGCGAATCAGTGATATACACCCTACCGAGGACGGGAGACTTCTGGTCACGGGTGATGTGTGCTTTTTCGTATTCTTAAGTAATTGCCATAGGAATACGAGGAAGTTGGGGTACCGGTTCGACCAGGATCGAATACATTCGCACGTACGTACTTGTATATATCGGTTCACGATTCGATAGATCCGAATCCTGACCGATTTTCTTACGATAGATTAAGGGATGATTGATACGCGAGATCGGTGGACGAAGGATTATTCCTCCCGGTGGGCAGGTATTCGTTTGTACTCGTTTGTAACGTGTTCGTCGGGGCTTTGGATGTTGCGTAGATCGGGATGGGATTTGCCAAATCAAAAATGTGTAGATGAGGTTTGAATTGGGGGGTTTTATTGTGCGTAAAGTAAAGATTGTCGAGATTTAGAGTTTTACTTAGAAACGGGTGATTGTTAATATTGCTCGAGTAAAACGTGGCGAGCGATGTGTTACACTGTTTTGGGCGAAACTTTGAGAATACGTTTTTAAACAGAGTCGATGTAAACATGTTTTTAAACACGGACGAAATCAAATACGAAGAACGCGATGAACACCCCTGTTTATTTTAACGATTATTGAATTTCCGTCATTGAAAACATTTGTTTTTAAACGGGGAGGTTTTTAGAAATAAACTCGATAATTGAGGCACAACAAATATCCAGTGCTTTTTTAATGATGTAATAGTTTTGCCCAAAGTGTAGCTAATTAATATAATACGTAAAATTTGAACCACCTATGAAACTATTACCTCAAACAAGATATCGCACAATGATGGTAAACTTGTTTTACTTTAAGGTAATCCTCCAATTCAAACATGAACTTTCACCCAACAAACAGATACAAAAGTAATCTACCCCTTATTTGTCATTTATCCATTTTATTTGAATAGTAATAACAAGGACGAGTGTTTTTATCACAAAGAAGAATAACTTTGTAGCGAGAGCGATTTCGATGATTTTGGGAGAAATGTAGTTAAAGGATGGCGAGTATCGTATCGTTAGTGATAAGCAATCGTGTAAGGAATATTTGATAGTTCATTCCACCCTTTAAGGCGTATAGCGTAAGACAGTCGAATTGTACAATGCGCGCCGTTTACACGTTTCCCAGCGATATAATTTGGACGTTGACGACAAATGATAGAGTACAATCAGATGGAAGACCAACCCGATCGTATCCGATCGCGAGCGGGTCGTTCTATAATTTGTACAGATGGTATCGATGTTTCTCAAGATCGTTTCAGCTGGATTTCTGTGTCTGTTCGCATTTCCTTTGTTTTTAATCATACGTTTCCAGCCGTTCCTTTTCCGCGGGACTTTTCGCAACTTGTTATTACGTTCTTGAACCATGTTCGCGTGTATTAGTTTCGTCGTAGATATAGATCTCACTGAACTCAAATTTGTTGGGGAGAACAAGAAGTGTTATGTATATATCGTAAGAATGTTACGTGTTATAAAGAAACAAAAATAACAACAAAATAGAATATACATAGTAGTAAATAGTGCGGCATGTTCCTCAGTTACGTTCCACGTCCTTCGAAGCGCACAAGAAAACCTTCAATTTCTCGAATTTGAATGTATTATCGACCTCAAGGACCTTAAACGTATATACAATTTTAAAACATTATGTACCGCCAAATTATGAGAATATATACGATATTAATAATATAAACGCAGTTCAACGTAAACACGTCTCCAACCTGCGAAAGCTTCCTGTGCTCCTTTTTTTTTTATAGTTAGATCAATTTCAGGTCGATCCCTATATGCGATTTCCTACGTTTCTTTTCTCTAGTTAGTTCGATTTATTCCAGGCTTTTCCTTCTTTTCTTCTTTTTTTCTTTTTTTTCTTTTCCGAACTACGATGTGGATTAAAAAGTTCATTGTTCTAAAAGGAAGGACCGAGGCAAAGTTTGTTAGAATGGGAAATCGTGAAGTTACACGGTACTTCCGATCTATAATTAGAGCAATATCGCCTTCGATGCATGGATTACGATCTCCTTCGATTGCACAAGAGGTATTTCTATGGAAATTTCTCGCCCATGTCGATCCAGAAAGATCTGTGAAACCCAAGAAAACAGAAACAATGAGATTTTGGCTTTTTGCGGTAACGTAGGTAAATAGTCTGTGAATTTTCTTTTCTCGTATCAGTTGAGTTCTTCAAAACTTTTGGAAATAAGAATCTTGTTTCTAGAAACTCGTTAAATCGTTTGTAAAATGATTAGTATCGTAACGAATTTTTTTGTTTATAAAATCACATCCTTCGCATTTGTTTAAAAATACGTGCTTGTCATGTAGTAACGTAATCTATCGTTGTGGTTTCTTAATCAGTTATGTAATTAAATAGGTAATCTTGAATAGTTCTGAAAAATGTGTGAAACGAAACGTTCTACAATGTTTTAATAATGCAATTATACGAATCGGTGGTTGTTTGGTTCAATAAGCAACTCGATTTCAGGAAATTGCTTTGAGAATTGAGTTGCTCATTGAACCGATAAACCATCTATTTCTCTAAATGCATTATAAACAAATTATAGAATGCTCTGATTTGTACATTTTTAATAATAACCACGTTATGGAACATTGACAATAAAATAGGAACACGTTATTTATTCATTTATAATATTTTAGTATTTTGAAAAATTAGAGCAAGATATTTATATTACATTTTTCTGTTTTAATCTTCCAAATTAATTCTGTTAGAATCCCATTTTTTCTTTTACAACTATACGTGCACTTTTGGAATGTGTGACAGAGGTAAAGTTAAACATTGTACTGTTCGTTTCTTTATAAATAAATGATAAGGTTATTTTAGAAGAGCACAGAATTCGTTAAACGTTAACCAAACGTTGTTTATCTTTTGCCAAGTGCGTTTAAAAATTTGAAAAACCGCTGACCCATTTTCAGTGACACCACAGGTATGACGTAAACCGCATTTTAAACGCTAAAACAATATGACTCCACCGAACAATATAATTATGTCTGCGATTAATTAAACATAAAGAAACGGGGTTCCCATGGTCGACATTGCGTTGCATCTCACGATGAAAGGAACACACTTCCACAGTGTGTCTTGGCAACGTCACGCACGTCAGAACCTATAAATCCACAAAATACGCTTCCGAGTTCCGGTTTCCACGCACGAAACTAAATCCATTTTTCTTTTCTTTCGGTCGCGGTGAAAGCCGTTGTTACAGATTAATAACGTAAGATGTGTATATCGCTATGCTCACGGCAGATAGGTTCAATTACCATTCGAAACACGTAATATTTTGCGTTCCTGAGAAATGAGCAGAGCACTAGCCCCTTATTACGTGCAAAGTATCGTGCTCGATGGGAAACTGAGCAATTTCTCAGCTCAAATATAGACCACCTTGAAGACGATCCTCTAAGAGCAATGCTCCCATTTTTTAATCGCCCTTAATTGAAGTAAAACGTACGATTTTTCATAATTAAAATTTTAATTTTGTTATTTATTAGCGTAGACGGAGTCTAGAGTAAAAAGTGGATAAGTGTCGCATGGTACGAAGCAGCGACACGTATGAAACAGACACGTATGAAACATGTATTTACACGGTGAATTCTTCTTGGGATGAAATTTAATAGCTATTTAATTTATAAGGTTGAGAGAGAGATTTTTATTATTTTCGACCCTATTAGTAAGCAAGTCTCGATTCTTTCATTAATTCACGAATTCTCTTGAAGATTAACTTTTGCAGACAAAGGTACCACCTTGTAATCGTTTCTAATGAAAATCAACTGCACCGTCCCGACCATTAATTACCAGACGCTTAATGAACGCAGAACAGAAATGAATTGACATTACGTAATTATGCACATTATGAGATGGAGCGTTTAATTTTTTCCAGTTTAAATGAAACGCAAATTGCATTGCGTGTTAAGGATTTAGTTAAAGAGTCGGTAGATCATTTTAAATGTTCTTTTCGTTAATTTATTCCCACTGCTTAATTTCAAATAAGTTATAAAGTGGGATATAATAGGAATTTGTTATGAAATTGCATTCGCGTTTGAATCTGCGTTTTCTAAACCAGACAAGTGCCACTTGCGCGTGCCAGGGTATTCTGTAAAGGGGAATAGGCCTTGCGATTCGTACTGGGTCAGACGTTATGGCCAGCCTTCCTAAAGCAGAGTCACTCGACGCTGTGTACATTCTACTTACTCGTGGCTCGTGGTACCACGTTCCTCCTAATCCTGAATGTTCTATCTTTTTTATTACAATACATCTCTTCCTGCATCTAGTACTTAAGTGTGATGGTAAATTGCTGTCTTGTGTATACTGTGTCGGTTCTGTTTTATTTATTGCCCATCTTGGCTCCTGGCTCCTGTTGCGATACTCCAGGATACTTTATACTCTTAAAAGCTCTTGTATTATATTCCATTAACAAAATGAGGCTCG
>NC_071976.1:25198024-25227372 GCF_026283585.1 Hylaeus volcanicus
ATGAATGAGACTGTCGATGGGTGTTGTACTCTATTGCGATACTCCAGGATACTTTACTTTCTTAAAAGCTCTTGTATTATATTCCATTAACAAAATGAGACTTGACTTTATCATTTATAATAAATTCTAATTAAAATTCAATTTATATGGATAGTTTTCCCTTTTCCTCGTTCAACCAAGCTCCTTTCAAATACCCTTTTGTCAATAATTGAAAGTCCATTGCATAAAACTCTATTTTCATTTTTACTATTCCTATCATAACACTCCCAACAATTTCCCACCAATCCACTTGAAATAAAACAAACTCTTCCTCCAAACAAAAAGACAACCAAACGTTGGGCAAAGTATCGAATTGATAGGATACCATCTCAAGACTTACTGACTAATCTTCTCATCCTCCCGCCAGGATTCGCATAACGATATAATTGCTCCTAGAAATTGACATCAGCTGTGAGATAAGTCCAACTTGGTTCTTTCTTTCTCTCTTCGGACGAACGTAAACATTTCATAAGTTCGCCGAGGGGGGATTATCCTCATTACTTTATGATTAAGTTCATAATGGATAATCGCGACGGGGAGCGCGATACCATCGCCGCGGAGAGTCCTTTCAGAAAGTCTTCTGCGTGTGTACCGGTAGCACGTGTGCTTGTAATTTCGCTTATGTCATAGCAACCGCCCGCACCCTTCTTCCTTCGGTCGGTACAACGCGAGAAAACGGAGGACAATCGGCGTTTCTCTGGTATGAAAGAGAGGTCGTGGAGTCGCACAATCGCATGTGTGAAACGAGCCAAGTGTCCTGTGAGGTCGTAAGGTAGCCCCCAGACGTGTGGCGCACAGGCTCGAGATGTTCCAGGCGAAAGTGGGCTCGTCTTCCGGATCAACGCTTGCTCGATAAATCGTACGAGCCGTTCGCTTCGCTTCCGTCTCGACTAATGACGCGCAATGCACGTAATTAAATACTTTCTGGGGGACCAGATGTTAAAATCGATCTGTAACAGGGGACTCCTTACGAATTTCTGTCTAGGAAACTAAAAACTCCTTCATCTTTTTTTTTTTCACGTAATGTTTTTATAATTGGCCTCAGGAGTCGTATCTAGGATTGTGACTACGGGATTAGGAATCCTTACGGGTTTAGGATTCACGCAAGTGCTAAATGCAAAGAAATGAAGAGTAAAATGAAATGTAAAGGACAAACAATTGTGAGGCTAGTACATTAGGTGTTACGGTCAAGTTATACGACTTTGTACCCTTAGAAATAAAACAACGTTTGTATACATCTTGGAGACCAAAAACATTTTTTTTGTTTGTTACATATGTACAAACACGTGTACAATATATTTATGTGTATAGTAGGGGATAACATCGAGAGCAAATTTTCTATGAAAAATTGGAATACAGTATCTTTTTGGTATTAACTGGTTGATTAGCAAAATATGAATCTTAGTGTCACTAGCATGGATTGCATAATTTTTAAAGCATGTTTCAAATCAAAAGATCGAAATTGACAATATCCTGAATGCTCTTAACATAAAATTATTCTTCACATATTTTCAATGATGCCTATAGAACAGAGCACACTCATTAGGTGTAGGTCTGAATATTATTTTTGAATATTATCGAATTTGTTTATTTTGTTCTCCCTGTGGAATGTAACTAAATTTAAAAATATCTTCCAGCATCTTATTAGCCTCTAGAATTCCTACATATTCCTCTCACATTATTTAATCTGTTCATTTCGTCGTCTCTGTAAGATGAAATGAAACTTAAAAATGTCCTCTAACCCCTCTAAAACTCGGTTTCTTTCCAATTTGCCCAACCCTGTCCATCCATAAGGTGTCATTACCGCCTATAAAAAGCGACCCATCTTACGTCCGTCGTTGCGTAACGACGCTTTCCTTATATTTCGCTCCTGTAATTAATATTTGTTAGTAAATGCCCGCCGTTAGCATCTGCGCGAAAGTGCTCGGTTGGATTTCAACTGATTGCAACGACAGATGCCCGAGCGGCAATCCCGATGCGCAGGGCTCTTAGGTTCGTTCCCAACTATTTATTATCGACGAAATGAAAAACCGTTTTGCGGAGAACCGCGCCTCCTGCTATCGCGAACGATAATCATAGCACGACTGCGTTTCGACATTCTTCGAAACGACAATTTCATCTGAAATTATACTCCTCGGGATTTCCACAAATATTCGCCTCGTCAGATATTGCTGGCCCAAGACCGCGACACGATTCGTCATTTAAACGTCGGATTACAACAAAATGAACGTTCGCGACGGTTTATTGCTCGAGGATGTCTCGATGGACGAGGCTTCGCGACTTTTGCATGGCACAATATCGGTTACTGATTGGTTCGTCGCTTTCTACTCTGCCGGTGAGAACCTTTGATAGAATCACGGTGATGTCTTTATCTCTGCCAGCCGCATAAACATTGATGTTTAAGAGGACAGAGGTGATTCTGTTGCATGAACTGGCTATATTGGATTTTATATGGCGACAGTCGAGGATAAGCGTTCTTTGAAACTCGAAGGTGATAGTCGTAGAGACAGGAGGAGTTAGCGTTTTCAGGAGATGATGCGTGAGATAACTTTGCGATAGGAATATGGTCTAAAGTCTAAACAATTAGAGGAAAAAAATTAATGAAAATCTGAAAGTCGAACATCATAGGAAACGAGTCTAAACGAAATTCATGAATTTTGACCAAGTTACGAAAGTAAATACCACGATAAACGTTTGATTATGTAGTGTCCAATAGTTTAGATAATATTTAATCCTAGTAAAAGTTTTCGAGAGTATTTTAACTCAATCCGATAATATTACTATTTTATCCTGCATACAGTTAGCACATCCTCTTCGTCAAGAGGCCCGATCGAGCAGCAACTCCACCTTAGGGTAGACGACGAGGTCAACGCAGCTGTCGCGAAACATTTCTCGTCCTCTCAAGTACATTATGTCATAATGATCGTTCACGACAGTTTATTGGCCGTCTCGATCGGCGGCTCGTCCTCCATCACGTCTCAATATCGCCCGTTGGCCGTCTCCGCCGCTTTCTAAGATCCTCTGCCAGGGGACCGGTAATCAGATTCGTTCTGCGATATCTCTAGGATCCTCGTTGCCGGTAAAGGCGTCGGTGAGTGGCCCCAAATGACCTTTCTTCTGCAGCCGAGATCGTAAACGCGGGCAAATTCTCTGCTTAGGGTCAACGCCGACACGATTCCACGACGTTAGGAGGTCTGCACTTCCGCTTCACTCCGTCGGCCGTGTCTGTCTTCCCGTCACCGGGAACCGAAAGTCTCGTGCTCGTACGCGTGTGTTCGTAGCACATATTCGCGAGCAGGATGTTTCATAAGGCGCCGCTCTGGAACGATCCCGCGACGAGCGTTTCCTGTACCGAAAAATCCCGTCTCTGGCTTCATTTTACCCGTGTCTCGCGTCGCTCATTCGCGAGCCGAGCGGAACAACTCGAAATGCAGCCACTTCGGGATTTTCTCTTCGCTCGAGCGTGAATAACGATCGTTGGCAATGGCGATGATACTTGAAACGAAGGCGCGACGAGCGTCGTTAACTCGTGAGAAATCCACGGTCTTTTAGGGATACGCGTCAAAGTATGAAGCTTGAACTGCTGTTGCGAATTTTGGCGGTGGATGTATCGGTACGGATAGTTAGGAGGAAGTCTGTACATTTTATTGGATTCGATTCGGCGATCGAAATCGTTTATTTCTGGAATATGAAGGAACATTAGGTCATGATGTACATTTCTAGAATTAATTTAACACTCATCCACTGGCCTGTTTAGAAACGGTTATACCTTGTAGAAGAGGACTTTCTGTATTAATCTACATTTATGTGTTTTTAAATATTGACCACTATACGTAGACTGATAGACTCCCAGCGACAATAATCTCCTGAAGTTAGCTGCAATTAAAACGTAATTCTAATTTAAGATATCATCAACAATTTCCTCTTGAATTCATTGAAGTATACCTACAGATACAGTGGGTGTAGAATGTATTCGTACACCGATCAATTTCCCAAAAAACTTTTATGTGAAATTGTAGTTTCTTAACTTCTTTTTTTATAATCAATGATGTTTTACATATTCTTGGAAGTCTCTAAGATAGATATAGTCCAAACAACATTTACTAGTTAATATAATTTGTGAAATTAACAAAAGAATGCGAAAACTGGGTAAAAGTATAGAAGCAATAAGTATTTGTACGATTCTTATGACGAACCATATACAGTAGAGTTTGTAACATAAACACATTAGTTTATTGCTCCGTACGAGTTAGAAAACATCAAATTTAACATCAAAATTAATGTAAATTTCTTTTTTTTTATCAAATTTTAAAAATTGAACAGTTTCTTTCTTGTTAATTTCGCAACTTACATAAACAGCTATTTTTTTTTTGTAATATATTTATTCTAGAGATTTCCGAGAATATGTAGAATGTCATTGTTTATCAAAAATAAATTAATAATTTACAATTTTACATAGTTACTTTGGAAATTTATCGGTGTACGAATAGTTTCTGCACCCACTGTACGTTTGTGTCTTATAGTTGTTTCCTTTAAATTCCTTTTATTTTTCAAATAAATACTACCACTAGAACAGCCTATAACAACGTATCTCGAGCAAAAGACTAGAACATTTCAGGAATAATTTTCCTAATTCAGGTAATAACCTGACGCAAGCTGTCAGTCCTCTAGGGCGAGGATAGCAACACGTAAAAAATTCCAGCGTGCGATGTTGTTCGCCGCATCCATTATGGATTTCTTCTGGCAACATGCACGAGGTCCGACATCGTCGGAGGACGAGTGTTCCATCCAGATAATAGGTGAAACAAAAAAAACATGCAGCCTAATAATTTAGTATGAAAGGATTATGGCACCAAAAGTCAGTCACGAAAGGAACGACTAGGTACAAGAACTCTCTCGTAATGAATACAATGCTTTACGTAAGGACGCGGCACTCACACATGGGAAAATGTTCAAAAAACACGACACCTTCTTCGACGATGTTCGTAATAACGCGATACACGTAAGAGGCGCAGTGTTTAAAACAAAACCACACGTAATAAATAATTCTCACGTGCGAGGGAAAACTATCTGAAAATTGCAAACGGTTTTCTCGGTTAGCGTGGATCCCTACTGGGAAGACGATCGTATATTTGAGAACATTCGAGACTTTTTTGACGATGAGTTGAAGGAAAAGTTGAAAATGCACTGTCCGTGGATTTTTAACGAGTTATTAAAGTGACGGTAAAACTTGTTGAAAATAAAATATTGTCGCAGTAAATAAGCCATCTCCAATGGAAACCATATTAAAAATGAATTAAAGCCAGTTTCGAATTATTTATCAGGCAGTACATTCGAAAGATTGACGATCCAAATAACCCAGCAGGAGTGACTCCGTTGTAAAATAAAAAAAAACAGCTAATGAAGTGTAGTTAATGGCCACATTTACCTTCCGGACTTGTAAACGGAAAGGGAAATCTCTCGTTTCGTACTGTAACAAAATGCCAGCTGCTGATTCACGTAATTAACTTCGACATCGCCCGCCTCGATGAAGCTGAACGAACGATGAAATGGGCAAAATTGTTACTGTTCGTTTTCTGCTCCATAAATATATTACGAATATAATCGGAAACTCGACGTGAATGTCTGCCGCGCTACGAAATCGATAACAGTCGACGAATGCGAACACGTTGCTAATAGCCACGCTGGTAGATATGTATCTGGTTAATGTACAAAGCCCGGATGACATTGAAAATTTTTAAAACACTTCCTACGTAGCCATCGTTCCGCGAAACGTGTTTCCTTGAATCGTAGAATATTATCGTTGTACCTTCACGAGGATAGAGACAAAATGAAATGTAGGTAGCCTATTAAAAAGAGATAAGGAATTTCTTTAAATATCTAGTGTATGAATAAGGGATCCAATTAATTTGCAATTAATTTAAGAAATATTTTTACTAGATTTAGTAGTGTTTTAAGTAAACCTTGAAAAGATTAAATTAAATTTTTGTATTATTTTCTCTGCATATAACATGCCACTAATCTTAGTTCGATGATTTATTCTACGTAAGTCGATACGAAACGAATAATAATAGTAACATTTTCTCAAGCAAACAGTATTCGAAAACGAAACAGAGAAGCCCGTGTCCTAATAGAATTATTAAGCAAGCAAGTTGGCTCTAAATTCGAGCCTGTAAGTGCTCGTGCAAGCTCGTTGCGAGACGATCATTAGATGATTTCGACATCTTGATAAGATAATCGAGTACGGTCTTCCAGCTGACGTAGCCAAGATTGTTAGCTCGGTGCAAGTTTTTTCGCCATGGATAATAATTACAGACCAGCCCCATTAATCAGAGCCAGGCAAGAACGCAATAAACTATAAGAAACCGACATTTTTCATCCATAAAAATGACTCGGAAACTTATTATTCCTGACTTTGCATCTATTAATGGGATTTCGCGAATAATGACGCTATTTAACCAACGGTGTTTCATCCTTCCAACCAGGAGTGCAGTGTTACCACACTCCACTTTCCCGATTCAACCTCATTGAGAAAAGTAATCTCTTTCTCCCAACACGCAACGCAGTTACGATAATATCTGGTGACTCTATTCGTTCGTTCATCGGATTGTTACCACTTGCGACAACGGATTGCGGAACTGGTAAATGGTGAAAGATTTCTTCAACATTTTTCCTGGCGATTCGCGATTTTTTCTGGTAGCATGGCGCAGTTGAATCGTGATCTCAATCGATGTGCGAGCTGAGAAACAAAATAATAAGTAGCTGGTACAAGTATTACGATTTAGAATATTATTTTAAATAGTTGAGAGCAATTATATTATTCTAAGTTACTTGAAACAGCAATATTACTGCAGATAATAGTGACTATCTTAATCGAAACGCTTATTTTAGTAACTATACTGTCAACAGGTGATATAAAATCACTTCTTGACTGAATACACCTCTGATTAATCGCATACAGTAATCGTGTGTAGACGCTGTTAGCTGTCCAGCCACTTGATTACTTGCTTTGTGTTATTGCACAGCGATTACTCCGAGGAATAAAAAGTAATAACGTCATCAAGAAAAATTGAGATATATCAGAACGAACGTTAATGCGGAAAGCAAAAAATATAATTCAAGTCGTTAACAAGATTGACGTTTCTTTCGGATAGAAAGAAATGAAAGAGAAATGTTGCGTGTGATTTATATAATCATAAATGGGGGAGAATAATGGAATGAATTAACGATAGAACAAAGCAAATACGTTTTTAAAATTGCATCGGGACTAACAATTGTTCTAGGACCTCCTTAGGTTCTTTTATCTCCTTTTCTTGACAGCTTTCACGAAAATAAAAAATAACGCAGCGAATTGGTTTCGTTAAAAATAGTACGAAACTATTGCTGATTGAAAACGTTCGACAAAGGCTTCCGTTCTTCCAATTTTGTGTTTTCTCATACATCGATGTGGTTAAAAACAAGTACGTATGGATATATCCAGCCAGCTTTTGCAGTTCCCTTTACAGAGGGAAAATAAAATGAATTTTGAATAAACTGGAATGAAAGTACAGAGAGGTAGAATACAATAGAAATACCTACAAGCCAGAAGTATCTAACGGAAACATTTATTTTATTTTTGAGGGAAATTACTCTATTCGCAAAATGACTGGAAAATTAATTATCCTGAAATTTAAGCACGCCACTGCGAGTGACACTTCTTGACAAATGGGAAACCAGGATCTTGCATATCCGCCGTCAAGTGCAGTTGCCAGTTTCTCCCTAAGGGCACATGCAAAATGCAGGGCTGTTCTCTACCCGATAATGTTGCTTCCGTGTATTTGTATTCGACATCGTCTTCACCTAAATGTTTCGCACCGGGTGGAAGGGTTACTGTAAAAGTTCTCAAAGCGCGCAGTTATCCGAATTACTTCGAAATTCAAACCACAACGTTACAGCTGGCCCGCGAGAAACTAACGCATCTCGGACAATTACTTCGAGAGTATTTTCCGTAGTACCGCGTGGAATACGTAATGTTTTCCGAGAAGAGTAACCGGATTACAACTTTCATTTTACTATATACGACTACATGATGCATAGGCCATAATAAGAAACATCAGGAATTGATACAAAACGTGTCTTCTATTTTAATTATCTTCTGTATTAGTACGAACGTTTTCTAGATTATGGTAATTATTAAATAAATGTCTGTTTTTATTTGAAAATATGTAGCTAACTGTCCGGAATATCGCAGAGAATATACACGAAGAAGGCAGTTTATGAACATATACTGAGTTGGGTTAGGAGGATCGATAAACTCGTAAATTGTGAAAAATAATGATAATCTGCGGAAATTGTAGATCATCTGAGATCAGTAATTTAGCATCGTTTTTAGATGCAGCTTTTATTAAGATGTATTAGCTGTTTAGGTGCGTTGCATTTATTTTCATTTTTATACGAATGCACTTTCGCCCTCCTTGGCTCACCAATGGATTCCATGAAAAATTGATAATGGAAATTAACGAAAAATTGTGTAAAACTTGACGCATATCCTTCTCACCCGTTATTTATATTCTTCTCATAAGTTTCCCATAGCTCTTCCTTTTTCCCTTTCCTCTTGCATTTAACAGCATTGTGATATCAGCGCTGTGTCTAGATCTTGTAGATCCCTGAGTTACAAGCATTGCGAAGCTCCCAAATAGTATCTTCGAAAGGAAACAGAAATACCAGAAAATAAACTTATTTTTGTAAGGCTACAATTCAAATTCAATCAATTTGCTTTTTACAACTTCTTCATAGCAAGTTTAGAATTACGATGTAGAAAAGGCTCGGTACGAACGATATTTAAATTTATTTTATATTAATTCCCTTTCTTCTTTTGCATCTTGTATTATTATGATACCGTAAAGATATTAAAATCAAACAGATAACGATCGATGGAGCGAAATTAATAACATTCGTTAAAGTAAAATGAAAGTGATAAATGAAATAAGGTCGTTCGCAATCCAAACTTGCAACGATGCTTCCTCGTCGTTCCATTCGATTTCATGGGAGGAATGGTGAACCGAGTGACCGGAAGTGAGCGCGTCGGGGAATAGTGGCGAATCGATTCTCGCTTTCGCGGTCGTTCGATCGCTATTACAAACTCTGTAGCACGCCGATAATGGGCATATAATTAGGCTTTGCCATGGAACTATCGCTGGAATATAGGTTGGCAAGATTTTGATCTAGAGATAGCGTTCGAGGTCCATTCGCAGCATTCGAGTGCTCATCAAATACAGAAACAGTGATAGATGACTAGTAATATTCATGTAGGAATATTAATGGGGGAATTAATAGTATTCGAAGTTTATTAGCAGCATTCGAGTGCTTGTCAAGTTTATAAATATCATATTAGGTGTAGAAATTAATTCTGTGGCTCTTTATTCAATTATTTATAATTCTAGTTTAAGCAGGCCTAGTTAAACAGATTCAATCATTTTTATACATTAAAGTACGAACGTTCAAGTCTCAACCTGATGGTCATTGCAATGTATCTAAACGAACTTTAGTAACCATCAGATTTTCCTTATTTGTACTCCTCTACAATTACTGTAATTATAAAGCACACTTGTGTATATCGTATATACACACGTTGTAGTGGTCATCAGATTAGGACTTGGGTTACATAATATATGTAATTGTAATGCAGACCAGGTCGAGAACCCAGAAGGTTGATAATTTAATACATTATAATAACAATATATATTAAATATTCCTACTGAAATCAAAGTTCCAAATGACTGAATACAAAAGCACGGAATTCGTTTCTGCACCTAATGTTGATTGCTCTTTGAATACTGACATTAACCCTCTATGGGTCCTTGTACCTTTCAGGCTACACGCTAATATATCGACGCTTTATCAAATAATCCTAGTTTTCTCACAAGATAACGTCCCCGCCTCAATTATACAATGTCTCCAATAACAATATTCACAATGACTTCTTGGCGCTCGGCATCACCATCGTCCTCAATATCAAAGTAAATGCCTTACGAGTAGTCTGGAGACAAACTCCACCAATAGAGGTTTAAGATATTAGGTTGTCCAGAAAGTTCGTGGCAATTTTTAAGAAACATTCAAAAACACGTTTGAATTTTAATATATATTTATTGAATTACATAGGTGCCACTTTGTTCCACAACCTTTCCACCTTTTAAGGGATGTATGGATGTTATTTGTTTTCAACCACTTCGATATATTCAGACTTGTATCACCTACCAAAAATCAACATGGACTTTTCCGGACAACCCAATAGTATATGGAGTTAATTTACCCTATTCGAACGGCGATGTTAAAATGTTCGAGGCTCATTTGTATTGCTCGAGTGCTCGCGATGCGTTCGAATAATAAATTATTCGAGTAATCCTAGCCTTGGTTCGTAGCTGAGGCAACGAGATGCGCCTGGCAAACAACATCTGAGAGTAATTGGACGAGCTGTTGTAACCACCGTCGCTTCGGGAGGCGTTTCTTTCCGTTTCGTGTTCGTTAAATTTTCTCGGGTATCCGCGGGATCGTCGCCCGAGAATTTTGCGACCGACTTTCACGCGTATCCTTCGGTTACTAAGGACGACAACAGTCGGACGGTCGGTGTCGTTCGAGAAACCAGAAGGTTACCGGTTACTCCTGAAATAATTGCCTCCTTTGAATTAGCATTACAAAAGAGGAAGGCGGTATACGTATGCGAGTACGCGCTCGTTAAGACGCCAAGTTTTGTTTCGCTATCTGCCGGCTATTGTTTCGTCATCGCTATCCGCCAGGTCCCGGTGCGGCAAGCTTCCCTTCTCCATCGGCGAGGGCTTTGGGACCGATTACTGGAAATTCCAGATGGGCCCCGATCGCACTCATCCACGAAAATATTCTGGAGTTTCCAGGAAAGGCTCTAGAATATTTTTTTTTCTTTTCTTTTTTTTTTTTTAATAGCCTACGTTGGTACTGGGCTGGCCCAAAAGTTTCTTTCGCGACTTGCGGTCAGCTGTAAAACTCAGTGTTTGTATAAAATGGCAATCATATCTCTTAGAAGTAGATGTTGTAACAGTAATGGAGTAAAATAGATCGTATTCAACACGATAACGTCAGATAAAACATAAAATATTGTATATATATTACTTACTACCTGCGCCCTGCTATTTCACACGTGTGGAATACTCATATTCTTATTCTATGTCGAAACATTATTCTTTTTTAAATAAAGTATATGTTACCAAGGGACATGAAGTTTTAAAAATTAAACAGTTGTGCGAATACTTATTGCTTCAACATTTCTATCGATTAATAGTTTTTTTCTTGTTAATTTCGCAACTTACATAAATAGCTATTTTCTTTTTTTTTTGTACTCTATCTATTCTAGAGATTTCCGAGAATATGTAGAATGTCGTTGTTTATAAAAAATAAGTTAATAAATTACAATTTTACATAGTTTTTTTGGAAATTAATCGATGTACGAATACATTCTACATCCACTGTATTTTTAAATTTAATTTTGGATCACCAGGCTCCTAAGAGTTAATTAGACCATGAATCCAGGCACGAAGAGAGTCTCTAACAATAACGAGAACGAGTCTTGTTATTTTCCGAAATATCCTCCGGACGTGTTGATCCTGCTTACCATCACAGTTCAACAAGTACAGGAGTACAGTTATCTCGTATCAGTTTTAGCGTGTCACTTACCTAGAAGAGATTTTCTTTTTCTTTTAGTAAGGGCACCTTTCGACAAGGAGAGTCTCGAGCCTCTACTATAAGCCCCCTATTGTTTCTCCCCATCGTATATCGCCTATCTCAACTAGACGGACACTTATCTCGGTGAAATTTCTTTGCTGTTCCGTCGATTGAGCACGATTACGAAGTCGAAAGGTCGCCAACAGCGGAATCAATCGCGACGACGATAGACAATCCTTGAAAGTAAACATTCGACACGGACGACAACGATCGTCGGGATCATATCGAGTCATGTCGAGTCTTAGCCGTGAGTGAAAGTACGTCATTATAATACTCATCGCGGTTCGCCCAAAGGATTAACCATAAATTGCGCGTCGCATCAAATGCCAACTGGCAATTTAATGACTACCGTAATCATCTTGAAAGTCCGGTAAATCGTTGAACCGTGAGAATGAACAAGATGTTCCCTACCGTATCTTCGTTGTTGCGTCATTCCCCGTCCAAGGAACATGACGCTATTTGTTCTTCCGACCAACGATCCCAACCGTGATGTCCGATTGAATGTCACTGAGCCACGGACACTGGCCTATACGTGACACGACGTTTCTGTTCCCTGGAACGCCGCGTAATAGAAACCCCATTACCACGGTCAGCGATTTGATTAGGTTAATCGATTTCACGGATAATCATAGGGTACACTTACCCGCGCGAATCTCGCGGCTGCATTATCGCGATTGAACCTGATTCCTTGGGGGGGGCGGCAGCCTTCATAACACTTCCAACGGAACCTTTGAATCTGATGCGCTCACCTTTGGATGAGACTTTGTGTACCTGTGATTACTCGCTAGTTAAATATACATAAATTCTACCAAATTGAATTTGATGCGAGTAGTTATTTCTTTCCAGACATCGTCAAGTTCAGAAAATTTAGCGATGGTGTGTGTGTGTGTGCGTGCGTGTGTGTGTGTGGAGATAATGGATATATTTTGGTAGCGTTTTTACATATTTCTTTATATTGGATCGAAGACGATTTTCTTACATTTTGAATAAACTTTGTTAAACCTAGTACGTGCCCACCAACTTTTTCTTTGGCCTAATATATTTAATAGTATTTTAAAACAGAAATATTGTACATTTTCATGTCAATAATGAAAGAAGTTGAAAGGAAGATTTGCCTGAGACGGCAATCATTAATTTAATTAACTCAATGAGTTGGTAACGAAGTAATGAGGCAGTTGACGACAGTGTCGGGCGAAATGGAATCCATAACTATGGTTAGTGATTAAGCCGACAATTGTGAGGTATCGAATTTTTATTATTTTTAATATCGCATTGAAGATATTTCTGTTAAAAGAAATCTTATTAACGCTAGGATTGTACTAATCCATTATACCGAGTGATTATGAAACAAATGTAAGCGTCTATGAAATTTGCTAAATGTTCACCTCGTAAATTATGATAATTTGTAATAAAGTCTGAATGAAACTTTCTCTTCGGCGTCGTTGGGGTTATCGGTATTTCCTGCGAAAGATTCATGCGATGAGAGATTTCTGGTAGTAATAGGAAACGATTTTATTCGAAAGTAACTACGATGAAATGACATCCACTTGTTTTAATAAGCTTCGTCACATCGTTCATTAATACTTTTTATGCTTGGATGTATTTAAAAAATGTAATTTGATATTGATTTGAAGAAGTACGGATGTTAGAAGAAAATAATTACTTCATTTAGATTGGTAACATATTTAACTCGTTCCTTCAAAAACCCAATAATTTGAAATCGTAATGTCAAACGTTTTTAATTCATATACAGTGGATATAGAAAGTATTCGTACATCGATCAATTTCCAAAAAAAACTGTGTAAAATTGTAATTTATTAACTTATTTTTTATAAACAATGACATTCTACATATTCTTGGAAATGTCGAAAATAGATAGATTACAACAAAAAAATAGCTATTTATGTAAGTTGCGAAATTAACAAGAAAAAGAAACGATTAATCGATAGAAATATTGAAGCAATAAGTATTCGCACAACTGTTTAATTTTTAAAACTTGATTAAAAAAAAAGAAATTTACATTAATTTATAAGTATATAATATTTCCTTCGTAGGATTTCCTTTTGATTTTATAATTATTGCAACTCTTCTAAGCGTTAAATTAACTAAATTATTAGTTATTCGAAGTGGGATCTTCTTCAATTTTTAAATCTTTTTAATTCTTCTTCATTTTTAAAAGTACTTTACTGAAAATTTGATGTTTTCTAATTCGTATGGAGCGATGAACTAATGTGTTTACGTTACAAACTCTACTGTAAATGGTTCGTTATATGAATCGTACAAATACTTATTGCTTCTATACTTTTACCCACTTTTCGCATTTTTTTGGTTAATTTCACAAATTATATTAACTAGTAAACGTTGTTTGGACTATATCTATCTTAGAGATTTCCGAGAATATGTAAAATATCATTGATTATAAAGAAAGAAGTTAAAAAACTGTAATTTCACCCAAAAGTTTTTTGGGAATTTGATCGGTGTACGAATACATTCTACACCCACTGTATCAACATGTGCAGTCCAATATTGTGGAGCATACGAGGTTTATAACGGTCCTGAAAGTACATTATTATCTAGTTAAAATAGTTTTCGATCAGGTAAGAGTGTTGAAATTTAATTGGAGTAATTTCATCGCTAATCATGAGTCCATCTATAGAGATGGCTTTCTCAAATTGGCGAGTATGCTGCAACTCACGGTGGTCAGGTAGGTATCGCGAGAACGATCATGAAATGCGGGTAATTTGGAGAAAACGATCCCAGGTTCGCAGAAACCCATTCAATCTGATTAAATAGCTGTTTAACTCTGGTTTATGATAAATCCATTGCCATTGAGAATTAAAGGAAACTAGAAATAATGCTGGTTTGGATTGAAATTTACTTTGTAACAATAAATTCTCATTATTTATTTAATAATTTAATCAAACTTATATTAATTTTATTAAATGTAGCGAATTGTAGCATAAGCTACAATTTTCATATATAATTTAATAATTAAAATTTTTGTATTATAAAGTATGATTGTAAATTAATCGAGAATATTATTAGATAAGATTTATTTATATACATTTATTGAAATTTATTATAAATTCACGTAGAAATATTGGGTTTATCAGTAGCAATGGAGTGGTGCTTTTCCAGAAGCCGAAATAGCTCAGTTGGGAGAGCGTTAGACTGAAGATCTAAATGTCCCTGGTTCGATCCCGGGTTTCGGCAATTCTTTTTTTTCTCTTAGGAATCTATATATTCATTATTTACATATATTCATCTATCGTCTAGAAATATATAGATTGTAAAATACCGTTTCACATAATTTTTTTTTATTCGTGTTCCATAAATGCGGGAAGAAAATCTACTTTACGTTAAGAATTATAAGTAAGTCGTCAAAGAATTCAAACCATTTAACAAATTAATAATTATAACATTGTTCAAATTAAGATTCTTAAAAATATTTCATTTTATTCTTACTACCAGTTTCAAATCTGAGAATTAACTTTTTCTACACTTTGTTTGTTATAGAACCATGCATAAGGATTTGTCGAGAATGGCCTACCTCGAAATAATTATATTTTTATGTAAGTATCGCATCATTATTTGGGGTATGTTTATCTTCAATGAAATGAAAATGTCACTGCTTCATTTGATATCATCAAACGTTGGCCATAGAATCTTTTCTATTCTATGAAGAGATGGTAATCGTTTATTGAAATTCGCTGCTCACGTATCATTCGATTTTTCAGGTTCAGTGGTTAGTTTCATGCCAAGCTACTGCAAAACAGAGGTGACTACCATGTTATATAAACAGTAATAGATACATATTTAATATAATACTAGATAAAAATTATCTCCTATCGTCCTAATCAGTGGGAGCTTCGACAAACGAAAGATAAAATACATGCAGAAATATAGTTATCATTTATACGAAGCACGTATAGATTGCATAATCGAGCCTCTAATTTTTATTTATCAACCGACACATTAAAAGTTTTGTTCGTTATCTAAAATGTTCCACTTTAAAAGATAAAACTAAGAGATTAGTTGGAATAATTGATAGGATCAATTAAATCAATGAAATACTCGTATCTCGCCAATGAATTAAATTAAATTAAAAGTAATAATATCGTCTTACGTGGCATTTTTCGCGAATCGTGAATTTTCTCACGGACCAATTTCCACGTTCTAGTCAGAGAATGATAATAAAAAGACGAGCCTGCCGAAGTTCCTATCAGAGCTGGATCTATCTAGCGTGGAAGGATCAGCGGAGAACACCGAATCCTTGAAAACAATTGTCAAAAGACTGGCACCGGAGAAGAATGGCGAGTACCAAGTTTATCAAGGTTCCAATGCTTAAATTACTGATGTCGAAACTAACCATTAACCCTCTCTGTCCCGTCTCTAAAGTACTTTCTTTCCCAGTCTTCTTCGGCAATGCGGATCTTCTCAAGGAATGGCTCAAAGGAGCGGGTATTATTATTAATACTGTACTGCACCACTCACTTTCTCTTCCAGCTTCCTATCTCATAGAATAAAACGCATGCATCCAAGCGATATTCTTTTGAAACTTATCGACGCGACAATCGATCACACCAGTCGCGAGGAAATTGATTCCAATGAGAAAAGGACAAAATTTTATTCGAATAAATAAGAGACTAATGAAAACATTTGAACAGCACGAAATAAAGGAAATGGTATCAACTCTTCTTTTATTCATTATTCGAAAGTCTTATCTTCCTTTAAAAAAAAAGAAAGAAAGAAAAGAAGAATAGTACCAAGGGGTCTCCTCGCTTCTAAAAATAGTATCAGAGTTTGAGCATTCTTTTTCTTCCTATTGAGAAAGTACACGTCGGATCATTTTTAAATAATACGCATAGTTTCACTGGTTACTTAACAAGATCTTGGAATTTTGATAACTTAAAAGTCGATACACAGTGTATTCTTTGGTGCGTAACGCGATGAGAAAAACATGCTTTCACTGCGTGCACTTTCATGTCTCGAAAAATCTTCTGGAGTTACTAATTAACAGCGAATCATAATCCATGTACAATTCTTGATATACAATACATAATCTACTGAAAAGTACCACAAATTTTTCAATGTAAACCTAGAAACGTGTCCTAGACTGTCATCAGATGCGACGGAGTTGGATTTTTCTTTTAAATCTTTAAAGCGAGAAGACCCCTTACAACGACTTCATATCCACCACAGTTTCAACAAAATATCTTCTCGTTTCTGCTACGTACAAGCCATGTAAAATTATTTTCTGCATGATGTGTCTGTTATTGTTATTATTAAATACTCCCGGTACAGTTGCGTCGTAGACAGAAAGAATAACAAAAGTTAAAAAGAAACAAGTCGATCCATCTTCTATTAAAAGAACTGTGCGCATACGCAAAACCGGTTTCGTACATGGTCAAAATAAGACGCTATGGCAAATATCCAGAATGCTTCTCGAGAAGTCGAAAATGTGATACGCGTTCGTCCGCATTTTGCATGAGAATCGTAACGTCCGCGGATGTTTATTCTCCAAACTCTTGCTCCTCGATCCTGCGTAGAGAACAAAGCGAATGACTTAGCCAAGAAGAAGGAAAATTGTCGAATTTTGAAACGGGACGATGAACCCTCCTGAGAAATTACGATTGTTTTTTCGGTAGGCGTGACAGGACAACCCGGAGTGGACTTTCCAGCTCTCACGACGATCCCAGCCACTTCGTTTAGTTGCCGAGGTCTGAAAGGTGGTTACTACGCGGACTTGGAGACAAATTGTCAAGTAAGTAATGAACGGCTTGATATATCTTGCCCAACGTAATTGCCTTAATCAAACGCGAGATTTGATGTTGCGCGGTCGCGATTTCTGGCGCCGGGCACAATCAAGAGCAAGTCGAAGAACACGGTGAGACGTTCGAAACGTGAAAACACTCTTTCTTGGAATAATCGAGGAAATTTTTAAGGATTTACCATAGTGTTTCCATGTGGAGTTAATTCATGAAATTATTAACTACAGAAATTAATTCTGTGATTTTATATTCAATCATTTTATAAGTATAATGTAAGTAAAAGTATTTACTCGTCATTTTGGTAAGTTAAATTGTTAATCTTCCGAGTTGTCAATCTGATCTTCGTTGAAATCAATCTGTATTTATATAAATGAGAAATTCGATAGCCAACGCTTTTTTTTATTGTTGTCCACCTAACAGACTACAGGTATAGTTGGCAATTGTTAGGTATAGAAATTGACTCTGTGTCTTTACATTTAATTATTTATTACGAATGAAACACATAGATTGTTTCCACATTTCAGTTTTACCACGTCATGTATTATGCTCGAATGTTTGACTGAGAAATGATTAATATGTACTTGGAGTGTCGTAGAATTAATTTCTATACCAAATATAAATAACCATGAAACAGTTTTTCCCTCGAAAGTTAAAATAAAATTCATGTGACGAATTATTTAAAATCACGTAATAAACTTTCCTTCCAGGTGTTCCACATCTGCGACAACGGTCGAAAGATATCGTTCCTCTGCCCCAATGGCACCATCTTCCAGCAGTCGCAACTGATCTGCGATTGGTGGTTCAAAGTGGACTGCAGCAAGTCCGAGGAGCTCTACGAGCAGAGCAGCGAGCAGCTGATCGAGGAGGAACGAAAACGTGCAGAATCCCGAAGATCCAAGTACGAGTACCAGCAGTCGATCGAGTCTGGTGGACAGCAGGACTATTACGACGTTCAGAACCTCAGCTACGATGGAAAACAGAATGGACGAATAAAAACGTACGAGGAACCTCCGCTAGAAAACCAAGTGCAGGATAGGATAAAGACCTCTCGGTATTTCGACTCTGGGAACAACTTCAGCCAAGAATCGAGTGGCCAACGAGATGGCAATCCATTGTTCGGTAGCAATGGGTTCCAGTCGAGTCAGACTTCCAGCACCAAGTCGCAGTTCAGTCAGTTCACCAGGAACACCGACGAGGGAACCGTCAACAGGTTCTCAACGACCAGTCAGGACTACTACAACACCCCTAAGAAGGCTCAGAACTACCACATCGCCAGCAGAAACTCGAACAGTCAACGAGACGAGAAAGGGGCGATGAAAAGGCTAAAGTTGAAGAATTTCGCCAGGAACACGACCTCCTCGACGGTCTCTCAAAAAGTCACTCCGTCTTACACGGAGTCCACAACTTTCAGGGCTGGCAACACCAGTCCCATAAAAGAGACTCAACAGCTAGCAGAGAGCGCGGCGTTCGTCGGCAATCGTGGAAATTGGCTGAACGAAAACAGTGGCAATTCTCATCAGTATTACTATCAATTGTACGTGAACAGAGACTCCACCACTAGGAGCTCCGATTACGAGTCAACCATCGCGTCGATCGAACGAGGAAACAACGACGTTTCCGCTCAAACGAACGACTACTCGTACACAGTCACTACTTCTGCTCCCTACGAAACGACCACTCAATATGCAACAACTGTAACTCCTCCCTGCAACGACGAGGCCACCACGGAAAGTGTCGCCACGAGTCCTGACGTTCCGCAAACGACAGAGTCGCTGCAGTTCGCCAACAGCAATTACGAGTACAGAGGGAACGTTAATAACAACAACGTCAACAACAGAAACGACAGGACAGCTGTCAGCGGGACAGGATCGGATCTACCTAGCACGACTCGACAGTACGCGACCACGGAGAGCTATCGGTACAACAGCGTGACACCCAACTCCGGTCAACAAAAGTACACCAGTCAGTTCCCATTGCCCACCTCGTCCGTCCGCAGCAACAATTTCGGACGCACCACCGACGGGCCTGTGGTGACACGCAGCGCTTTCGAAAATCAATACAGCAAGCCAACGAGCAGAAGTCCTGCCACGGATTCGCCCGTGTATCGACCAAACTACATCGGTTCGACCACGGACAAACCGTTCAGGACCACCCTGGCGTACCAACAGAACGCGGTGACGGAGAAGGATCTGAGTCCCTACGACAGGAGCTTCACGTATAAACAGGGAAAAGTCATGTCCACTTTGGGACCCTACGTACCTTTTACCAAGAACTACGCTACTTCTACTGGAACCACTGGAACCACCTCAAAGGCCACCCCCTACACCCCCACGGTGCCCACTTACACGTCTGCGAAGACTTTGATACCAAAACTGAAACATTCCTCCCCAAACTCGTTGAGTAAGTCGAAGACCAACTCTGCGAGGTTCTCCGAAAGGGAGCACGCGTTGAGCATGCTGCACTCCTTGAAGAACTTGGAGAACAACGTACCAAGTTTGTCCGAGAAGCGTAAAACCGACGAGAAACCGTTCGTTCCTTCAGGCCCACCAGCTCCGTCGACGCTTCATTCCCTAGCTCTGTATTTCTCTACCGCCACGGAGAATTTCGACTCGAACGAGACCACGGATTCCTCGATCGGGCTCGAGTCGGAGGAGGAAGTGGAGAAGTCGGTCATCTCGAAGAAGAGCAACGGAACCGTCCAGGTGCCCACCAGTATCTTGACGCGGCATACCATCGACTCCTACGCGGAGTTGTTCAAGCTGAACGACGCCGTTGAGAACAACGTGACGACGGAGGATCGCCTGGACAACGCCAGCGTTTATGGCGAAGACTACAACGAGGACCTCGAGCTGCAGCAAAGCGGAGGATCCTTGGACGACCTTAGAAGATCCAACAGCACCAGGCTTCGAGAACTCGCTCAGGTCTTTACCCACGCTTTATCGGCTTATCTTCTGGATCCAGACACCTTCAAGAAAGTGCTGACGGAGATCAGACCAACCGAGCCATCCCCAACGACCCTGGATTCGGAAGCTACCACGGCCTACCCCAGAGAGAAAGAGGATTTCACCTCGTCCATCAGAGAGAAAGACGAGGTCCTGGATTTCTCTGACGATGGGAACGACCTCAGACAGAAGCTAACGACTGTCTATCCAACCACTGAACCACCTACCACTGTTCAAGAAACCGTTTACGATACCTTCAGCACCCTGCCTTCTACTTATTACACTACCCCAAGACCCTACACCCAAGAAACCTACGAACCCAGCACGAACTTCGTGTCGACTAACTCTGTGACCAATTCCTACTACGAGACTTCTGTACCAACTACCGAGAGCACGTTCTCTGCCGAACAGCCTAGCACGCCCTTCGCTACCGACACCAGTGGCTTTTATAATCAGAACAATGAGATAGACAGAGGTAACGTAGCGTCGCAGACTGACAACTACGTTCCAACAGACGAGACAGGGAATCAAAGCCGAGTCGGAGGTTTCCAAAACAACAGTGTCACCACTGTCACCGAGCCCTACAGGGAGGACAGGTCGTTCGCCACCACGCCCGTAAGCGAAAACTACGTGGTTTCGCCGACGCCGTCTCCAGCGCCTATGCTGGTGCACGTGGGACCGTTCAATTGGAACAAGAAAGCTACCAGCAAGAAACCTGAGCAACAACTCACCCCTCCGCTGTACGAGACCCACGCAGAGACGTTCAGGAAGGAGAACGCGAGGGTTGATTTCAATTCCGAGCAGTATCCTAGCACCCCGATGTCCTCTCAAGGTCTACGCTCGACGACGACCTCTCCTAGGATCTATGAAACTCCTGCAGACCAATCTCGCAGGCCCCAGCATCACAAATCCTTGATATCGGAGCAGAGATCCGGCAGTCGTGCCCTTGCTACATCGCGATCTAGTTACATGAAGTTCAGGAACACGTACAACCGCGTGGACGAACACAATTTGAGGTCTACCGAGAGGCCGACGACGATTGCTCCAAGGTCAACGGAACCAAGCACCACCGTCGAGGTGGAAACTACACCCTGTTCGCATACGGACTCTACTGACTCGTTCGAATCTGTTAATCAGGAGGATCCGAAGCTACTGAATAATAATCATTGGACCTCGTCGCCAGCTGTAACCCATCTCTGGGAAACGTCTGTCTTCGTAGATCCTCAGCACATTAATCACGGTCTGGAGTCTGACGTCAGCACGACGGTGGCGTCGGACAGCTTCACAGGGAGCCACGAGAGCACGGAGTACGGAAACACCCCGTCTTTGGATGAAACCACGTCTAGTAGCACGGAAGAGTCCTTCAGCGGCGAATCGGACGTACCCTTCTCGTCTCAGAGAATATCCAGGGAAAAGGACTCTCCAACTACGTTCTCTCTGCTCCCAACCTCGTTCACAGCTGCGAATACCGCAACTCCGAAGCCCTTGATCACCACGCGTTCGAGCATCACGACTACCATCACGTCCTCCATCACGTCGACCAATTCTCTGCCTCAAGAGGCCCTGGTCTCCTCGTTGATACCGTATTCGGTAACGACGACCAGCAGCGGTACCCTGAATGGAACAGAGAAGGAGGTCGCCGAGAAGCTGTTCGGGAAACTGAACGCCTCCAGTAGCAGCACCTTGATAAGGGTGATGAAGCAGGCGGACAACAACGAGACAGTGAGGCAACTGGTTCTCCTTCTGGTAAGACACTGCAAGGACCCTGTGAACAAGACCATGCAACGCGAGAAGGACGAATTGTTGAACGCGTTGTTGAGATTGCCAGTGAACGAGTTCGCCTCGGAGGAGTCCAGGAACGTCGTGGCTGGGATCAACCAGCTGAGCGTTTCCTCCGCTGGGTCCACCACTCGCGCCAGGAGCCCTTCGACCGTCTCCACGTTCACGGAACCACCTGTTACTACGTATCGCAGCAGAAAAAGTCGAAGATTTCGAACCACCACCGAGAGTTCGCCTAGCATCGTGAGGAGATCCGAAAAGGGCACGTCAAACACGATCAACTCGTTGCACGAGGACGAGACCTCCACGTCGGATGGCAGAGCGCTGGAACTCCTCAGATCGTTGTACACGATAGCCACGAAATGGGGGTGAGAAACGGGGGTCGCTGGAACAGGAATGGGTTCGCGTCGACGGGCTTTGGAACTAAATCCCTTCCTAAACGTGTCTTTCTGAACGGAGACCATCCATCAACGCGACCTTTCGTGTAATTCGATCGTCGTTCCTTCAGGGTTTTCAAATTTTTTGGTGCACGTGATCTATACACCTTTTCGATGATTTAGGGAAGGGTATCTGGTATAAGCAAAATTCGAGGCTGGGAGATTGTTCGTATGGGTGGTTGGGAATGTACTGTGCTGCGGATCAGGAAAGTATACCCTTTTTTCTTTAAGTGTATTTGCATATTGAGGTGTTTTGTTAATTGCGAGGGTGCCCTTTGGTGTCTTTTGATGTACAGGGGTTACGTATTCTTTCAGAAAACTCGATGATGTACTCGGAGGTATCGTAAGTAGTATTGCTATACGAGTTGTGTGGATTTTTAGAGAGAATACAAAAGATGATTTTACGTGACGCGTATTCTCCATTCTTAATTATTTGCTACGATAAGAGTAGGATACAGGTATCATGGAGCCTGTAGTCATATTTTCAAGAGGAAAATATCTTTAGGGGCTTCGGTGAAAGAGAATCTTACTACCAATCCGCTTTCAATCGATGTTTATACACGATGTGCATAGGGTACTAACAAAAATAATTTGTTATAGTATTTTTGATTAAAGAGGGTTAACATTTAACGATACACTGGCAAGATGCACATCCTCATTAAGACATTAAAGCTTTCTTCGTTAGACTTGAAAATTTCACATCTGCTTTATATTAATTCTTACATCTTTATCAAGAATGAATCAGTTTATCACACGTGTATATTGTATATAAAATCAGTCAGTTTTGAATGAATACATCACGACAAAAATATTTCTTTGTTTCCCTCGTGACTCCCTCAACATACGATATTAAACGTTCTGAAAGAATTTATCGTCTTCGTACAAAAAGACATCAAGTACTTGTTATTAGCATGTCGCTTCAGACTGTGAAACAAAATTTTCAAGAAAAGAAGGTGCATCGATATTTCTCTTGATCCACTGCTGTTTCGATGAAAATACTTCTCCTTTAACATTTCACACGCACACAATTTCGGAATATAGATTATACGATGCTGTTGGCGAGCTGTTGAACGACTCCCGATCAATTTCATTCGACACGTTGCAGATGGACGAACGCATCTGTGGATAATAGCTATCGTTAATGAAATCTTTTGGAATTCGTTCGTTAGGTTGTACTCGTGCATGCCTGCAATTGCACCTGATCTTAACAGTATTACATTGCATTACGTACAAACATACTGTATTATAATCGTTGTACATCCTCTGTTGAATAAATAAGAATTTCGATGTGTAGATTTAATAACTTGCCTCCACGTGGGAAACGTCAATTTACACGCATGTATGTCTCTGTACAAACGATCTATGATTAATCGTAACATTTTCATTGATCCAATGAAGAAAAAGTGGAAGCCTACGTTACTTGAACTGCGACTTAGATTATTGAAAATTTCGCTATAAATGTTGGTGTTGGTGCGTTCGTTTACGTTTTTTTTTTTCTTTTGGGTATATTAAAAGTATCGATTTAAGAGGTACAAGGTCCATGTAATACGTACTTATAACGTTTACAATATTATTTGGAGAACTCTTTACTTCGTCGTTACACTGAAAACACTGTTCGAGATCCGAGAAACGACACAAAAATCGAATGGCTTTTTCCGTGGTGTATTTATTCTACTTAATTTTACGTTAAGATTGCCCGCCCCGTTTAATCGTACTTCGCTTTAAAAGTATTCGAAATCGGTGCTTACATCACATAGATCGCCGTCCAATAAAACATTAGTCGGCACGGTAGACATTATCGACTTTATGTAAAATACATTTGTACAGAATGTGAATAAATAAAAGAGGGTTTTGTTAATGTTTACACCCGTCGTTCCTTGCTTCTTCGACGAGCCTCGTAATTCTTCACTGGAATTCAAGGTGTAAAATGTCCAAGGTGTAAAATGATTTCTATACGAGTCGTGATGTTTCAATTTAATTCGATTTTATCCTCGAGATAATATCCAAGGCCTTGTTGGCGCCACGATGCAACTTATCATTAGGTAAATAAACGTATAAAAAGAATTTACTAAATTAATATATAAAAGTATAAAATAAGGAAACGGCTGTCGTTGAGAAAGAAAGATTTTTAATGTTTAGTATTTGTCGAAGAAGAAGTTATATGAACAAATACAGCTTAGTATTTATATTTAAAATATGTATGTTTCGATACCTTTCGATATGTTTTTATAATTCCCAAATATTTAAAATTTCTATACAAGTACATTCTATTTTAATAAAGTCGTGTTACATGTTAATTTAGTAAATTCAGTAACATTCGTACATTTCGAAGATGACTCTAAACCAAGGAGTCCAAACGTAAAAATAAATAATGCTTGGAACTGTTGAATTACCATTCGGAGTATTTCAGTTTAAATTAACGTGCATCGAACGAGACACGATAACAGTTTATTAGATAACATTATTATTGCACAAATTCCTGTTAAACGTAAACGAAGTCTCTTCGAACATTCACTATCCTTGTTTTTTAAACTAGAAACCATGTTATTAATTATATCAGTCTCTACTTTATAAGTTTGTATGGAAAGCGCACACATAACTTTAGTTTATTATCTTCTAGAATTTTTTCCCTGTCTTATCAGAGAAGAACACGCCCATTTGACGCAATTGTTTATGTATTTACTTCCACGTGAAGCCTGCCTTGGGTATATCGCGTCATGTTTACTCTTTCTTCTTTCTCATCTCTTAGTTCTATAGTGAAATGCACGCTAATCGTTTCTGGCTCCTTCTCTCTCTCCCTGTCGTTGCTCGGCCACACGTGCTCCTCGATCCAATCCAGGAAAGAGTGCACCGCCATGTAAACACCGGGGGTAGAACTGCCGCAACTTTGCCCAAATGCCGTGATTCCAATTACACTGTCGCCCGTCTCTGTCAGCATTAATAAAGGACCTCCGCTGTCACCTTGGCAAGCGTCCGCTCTCCTGCTACTATTTTTGTCTATCGCGCAGATCATGGTGTTGTCGATACCCTGGGGCAGCTTGTTAAACCCAGTGTAGAATTTGGCGCACTCTTCTCTGTCCACCAGACTGTAATTGTTACGAACGTGAAGCAAACAGTGATTGTTAGAATATTTATAAAAGTGTAGGATGATTCGTGAGAATTGCCACTGTCCTTTTCTTCCTATGCTCTCAAATTCTTTCAAGTCGTTGCTTTGTGACAAATAGAAAAGAAACACTGAACTACTAACTGAACTACCTACCGAATAGATGGTAACAAACAAACAAAGCCTATAAAACACTCCCTACTCGATTTTCTACCACAGTCTAGTAATTACAAATCGAAATGGGATCCAAAATTTTGTCGCCAATATACTGCGCTCAATACAGGGTGTCCCAAAAATGTTGGAGGTCCTTGAAAAGGGTGGTTCAGGGAGTGATTTGAAACAACTTTTTCCTTAGCGAAATTGTTGTCCGAGGCTTCGTTGAGGAGATATTAACGGAAAACACTGACCAATCAGAGCGCGCGTATACTGTTGGAGCGGCCGCGATAGCGATGGCTACGCGCTAGGTAGCCGCTCTCGTATGCGAACACGTGACTCGACGTGCATCGAAGGATATTGACACGGCCGCTCAGCGCGTAGCCTTCGCTACCGCGGCCGCTCCAACGGTATCCGCGCGCTCTGATTGGTCGGGTTCTTTTTATTAATATCTACTTAACGAAGCCCCATCCGACATTTTTGCAAAGGAAAAAGTTGTTTCAAATCACCTCCCGAACCACCCCTTTCAAGGACCTCCAACATTTTTGGGACACCCTGTATATGAACTATGTACCGAATAGATGGTAACAAACAAACAAAGCCTATAAAACACTACCTACTCGATTTTCTACCGCAGTTATTAATTACAAATCCAAATGGTATCCACAATTTTGTCGTCAATATACTGCGTCACTTTTAACTGTTAGAGGCCTATAGTTATCGACAGGCTTTCGATTAAGCTCTCCAATAAATGATTAAACGCGCGTTACCTGAGACTAGGCGTCCTCATCAGCGTGCTGGAGCCCTCGGAGTCGAAGCTCGTGTCGCCCCATCCGATAACGACTAAAGGCGTTCTTGATGTAATATTCATCGTGCTCAGGGACCTAGTTTGAAGGCAGATAGGTTTAACCGTGGTCGATAGCTGGACGTTCGTTTTCAATTTAAGGATGGCCACATCGTTATAGTTCGTGCTACGTTTGTACAGCGGATGAGAAATTATGTCGCTGATCGGTATACGTTGCACACTCGTCGCGGTGCTGTTTATGTTTTCGTTGCCCAATCGTACCTGTAAATCGAGTATGGCAGTTCAATTTCTCTATCGGTAGTTGCTTGTTCGAGGATAATTGTTTCGGAGGAAACGAGCGCACTTTCCAAGCATACAGTGGGTGTTGAAAGTATTCGTACACCGATCAATTTCCAAAAAAACTGCGTAAAATTGTAATTTATTAACTTATTTTTTATAAACAATGACATTCTACATATTCCCGGAATAGCTATTTATGTAAGTTGCGAAATTAACAAGAAAAAGACAATTAATCAATAGAAATGTTGAAGCAATAAGTATTCGGACAACTGTTTAAAAGTACTTTGCTGGAAATTTTATGTTTTCAATAAACTAATGTGTTCACGTTACAAACTCTGCTGTAAATGGTCATAAGAATCGTCCAAATACTTATTGCTTCTATACTTTCACCCACTTTTCGCATCTTTTTGTTAATTTCACAAATTATATTAACTAGTAAATGTTGTTTGAACTATATCTATCTTAGAGACTTCCGAGAATATGTAAAATATCATTGATTACAAAAAAAGAAGTTAAGAAAGTACAATTTCACACAAAACTTTTTGGGAAATTGATCGGTGTACGAATACATTCTACACCCACTGTATTTACATGTACAGAGAGTCCCATGAGTATTTGTACCCTATTTGTTTAATGATGAAAGTCTAAATTAAATGGTAGTTTTGACGTATCCGAATAAATTCTTCATATCACTCTACGTATATGTTTCGAGTAGTTGTATGAATTTTTTTGCACATATGACTCTGTGTCGTATGTTCTTAAACTTTGTTTTTTTAATGAAGAATAAATAGCATGGGATTTCAATCCATACGATCGCAATTAAACGTGAAAGATGTTGTCGTCGAAGTGTTTACCATGTATTTTGTTGCTAAAAAGTAATATCTCAAAGCCCCTTTTGGAAATTCCTTTAGTTAAGGTATTCGGTTGTGCTTACCTCGATGGGAACTCTTTCATTTATGTTATTCACACAGTGGGCCGCGGTCAACACGTGTTGGGTTGATATCAGGCTACCTCCGCAACCATATCTGATGGGTGGTGCATCCTCGTCTGTGTTGTCGTTTTCGTATCCTAATGCAACCATGTAGGGAAACTCGCCCGACTGTGCCTGGGTTCCACCGAATATATGAAAAGTCAGGTCATCCGGTTTCACCTCGTTCACTGTAATTTCGTTGTCGTACTGCTGGCAAGCTGAAATTCGCGAAATTATTCAGAGCAGTGACGATCAAAATATATTCGATTCAATCTTCATTTAATAATCAAGTTAATTACTTTGAGAATAATTCATAAAAAGAATCACAATAACCAGAACATCGTGAAAAATATATACACTACTGTTCAAATATTTTGAATACTATCACAGAAAATATTTTCGAAACAGTCTTATTATTTTCTGTAATTATTCCGTACTGAAACAGCTTGGCTACACTAATTATTATCGCTCATTATAATAGCAAACAGCGTGTAAACAGATCGTACTAAAAGATACGAAAACGTTTAACTTGAATTAATGTAAATGTACCTCGTTTAAAAGCAGTTTTAAAGTATGCTGAAAGTATAACGGGGGTTCATTTATTATGAGAAGGTCCACAGAAAGGCGAGATTTGAGAAACACTGTTCTAGGCACAGAAAACTATATGAAAAACCAGTTTCTTTAAAGGAAGCCTGCTTGGGGGAATATGGGCGCCATAGTATGGGCATCGACGTTTTCTGTCACCTTACGCTAACAATTTAGTGCACCGTTTAATTCCACAAACTCGGTATATAAAAAAAAAAAAAAATGAACGTACAAAAGAAAGGAAACTCGTAAAAGATATGTATCTTCTCCCAGATGCGTGCACACGTGTCTCATTTTACGTATGAATCGTACTCCCGGCGGAAGGTCGCGAATATTTAAATTTTAAATGGAGCATGCGAATAAGGTTCATCGCGAACGATGTATGCACATTTATAATCGTAATACATTGTCGAAAATTTTCAAACCGACATTAAACGCTACGTGCGCCGTACAAAGGATAAAGAAATCGCTCGGGGCGAATGAAACTCGGCTAGCAGATTTCTTTTTTGGTCGATGGTGGAAGACTCGTGCCCCTATAGTTCCTAACTCGATACAAAACGTAACGAATCTGTCGGTTCCATTAAAGGCAAGGTGATTTAAAAAGGGTAGAACGCTTTTCAGAATTGAATTACTTCGCAATTTAATCCTGAAATTAATTGGACTCTCCAGTCTAATCTTTCATGCGAAACTTCAATATTTTTAATGATAAAATAGACGTATTTTTACTAGTTGTAGAGAACAATATGAAAATA
>NC_071976.1:25227382-25260427 GCF_026283585.1 Hylaeus volcanicus
ATAAAATAGACGTATTTTTACTAGTTGTAGAGAACAATATGAAAATATAGTTATATATTAACCTGGTTTGCTTTATTATCAAATACACCCAAAATCCAGTCTAATCTTTCATGCGAAATTTTAAAATTTTTAATGATAAAATAGACGTATTTTTACTAGATGTTGAGAACAATATGAAAATATAGTTATATACCTGTTTTGCTTTATTATTAAATATTGAATCATCTGGTGTCTATTAAAAGCGTCAAATTTATTCCTTAATCATTTTCTACTTTATCTAGATCACACTTCCATTATTCTAGTTTTCTCACTATATTCTAGCATGACTTAACGTGAATACCTAATTCCTTGTAAATACCGTGACGAGCGTTTTCCACGAAGAGTCCTCGAGTTCAATGCTCATTTTCAAGTTTCTTCTCGGTATATCAGAGAGACCGTTAAAACTACACGCCGATGACTTTTAACGCGAATCAGAAGGTTGTGAACTTAGGATCATCCGACTGTCCGTGGTATTCCCTAGCCGCTCCGCGTGTCGCTAATGACGATATTTGAATTAGAATGTATCCTACGCTGACAGCCGTGACTCACGCGAGCATATCTGAATTTCTGTGTACCGCGCGATCAACGCAATTATGTCACTTAATCGTGGCATTTCGCGAAACAGGCGATTTAAACTCCGATTCTCGCATTTCACAGAAGCAACGACGAGACGTAAACACCGCGGCATTCGTTAGGATCGACGATTATCTCGGAGAACGCAGGCTTACAAGGGAACATATCCAATTGTCACACACAGATTTTGATAAAATTTATGTGGTAGGTAGTTCTCAAAAAAATATTTGACACGTACTTTCTTTTATCGGCAATCGTTCATATTGAAGGGGTGAAAACAGCCCCTAAAGTTGGGGGGATACGATGTTTTTTTAAATATTTTGAAAACTAGAGGAGCTAGGACAAAATTTTTTTTTCAAAAATTTGCGTTTTTGTATAGGTAATTTACTCATGCCAAAAGAAAATGTTTATTTATTTATTTGAGTAATTTATTTTTGGGAAATTGTGTTTTTTTTTTGTTAATTTATGTTACTAAATATTGTTTCTTATTCGTGGAAATTTATATATGTAAACTACAGGTTAAAATTAAGGATGTATGTTTTTGGAAATTTTGATTTTCACCATATAACAATAATTATATTAAATGTGGAATTCCTTCTTCCGCGCCAAAAATGTGGCTTCTTTGTCATTTTTGTTTTCATAAAATATGCAAGATTTTAATTTGAAACGTTAAACGATCACCGAAGATTTCAAGTCTTGACTACGCGTTACTTCGTTAGAAATATTCGCTTTACTCTATGGTTTGGTAACTTTTTGCATATAAATAATGTACCTTGGTACTCGTGAAAGACAGTATGGATTATTAGCAACATTCAAGAACCGTTGTTGATACGATTTCGATTGAAATTAAACAATTATAAACGTTTTTCAGCGATTAGTAGGTGCAAAATTTGAATTTCGCGCCGGTGGCGCCATCTAGCGGTTGGATCAGGGAAGCTCGCCGTTTGCGCAACCGATTTGAAATTAGTGTTGCAAACCGTTTGCGCTCTTTGTTTTACCTACTCCACTGTTTTTGTTTTACCTAGATCCACGGTCGCATGCAACTACAGAGTTACTACAGCAGTAGTAGCACACTACAGTAGTTTCGGAGTGGTTTGAAACCGATCGGTTGCGCCGTGTGTTAGGGTACGAAAGCATACCAGTTTCCGCTGCTCGACGGCCAATTTTATCGTCGAAGTCGATGGGACAGCAAACGATCTCTACGAAGTCTTGGAATCCGCATCTTCCCGAAGATTCAGAATTTCTTCTACCTTCGTGCACCTCCTTCATTCTGGACGGACAATCGGGTAGCTTCCTACATACCCCTTGCTCGCCATTTTCCAGCGGGCACAGGTTTCCTTCTGCGACGCGCAATGAAAAATAAAGGATCTAGTATTAAACGGGGTACTACACAGAAGGTTACACGAGTTGGAAGTTGAAGACTCATCGATGCGAGAGATACTTAAGAGTGACTGTGATAGGGATGAAAAATCTTCCTATCGAAACAAGAGTACTAATTAGTTTTAGAGGTTTTTCGGTTTTAGAGGTTTGTTTGGATACCCAAAAGGATCGATGAGGAAGTTAAAGGCACAATAAAAACAACGAATGTAAATAGTCAAGTAAGGCAAAGATAAGGGGGGTCTAGCAAAAAGACTTAACTGGCACTAAGCGAAAATACAAACAGAGAAATACGTTATTCTAGCTAGTTTTTAAGATGTGATATTTGAGAGAGATAAGAAGGGAGTGAATGAGATCGAAGCGAGAAAGTATGTTCGGATATAAAGCAGACTGTAAGAGAAAAAAAAAATGTAAACAAAATGTGATGTAATCAACTAGAGAAAGTATTAGTGAAATAGTTTCGATATCTGTATAAACTGATCACTTTAATAAAAGACTGAACTGACTGAACTGATACTAAAGAGGAGGAGACAATCGTGCTGCTCCAAAATGAAATCTAATTTTTTGTTATTTACTTTCACGAAATCTTTGTTTAACCCTTGGAAGCCTGATTTTCAAAATTAAATTTAAAAAAGTATGAATATATTTATTATTTGAACAATTTCTACAGCTGACGTTTACTGTTTTAATTTTTGTTCAAAACAACATTAATCAATGGTGACATACATACAGCGAAATATTAAAAACAAACCAATTGCAAGTGTACAATTCGATTTAAAAGTCCGGTAGCAAATTTTAAGCTTAAGGCATTCAAGGGTTAGAAATAAAAATACCAAAATTCTCTTTATCGTATCACTTACATTATCGTAACTGGAAAACTGTGAAAAGCTATGTTAAACTCTGATCTATGCAAGATGAACGTATCTCTGGCTGAATGTATTGGTAGCGAATATTCTTGCGCGACAGTGCACGATTATCGATTATACGTTTGGAATTGTTATCAGTAATCTTCTCACACGGAAGTGAGTTTTCCTGTTATTTGTGTTTACCACTACCAGTTGCTGACGTCCTATTGTACCTATTGTGTGCGGAGATTGAAGTTTTATAAACATTTAAGATGTAAAATTCTGGAAGCCTTTGGTAAATAAGGATTTCATTTATATGTAGATTCGAATCATTCTTAGCATCCATCGATATTACATCTACATTAATTAGTTTACATAATAGTTCAACAGTTTACATAAAATTGATCATTCGAAACACTCTTCTTCATACACGATTCATCATAATTAGACTGCCTACAAAAATTGAACCTATATAGGAATTTATTTTATTCTGCAAATATTATAACATGAACTTTACTTTCGATCTTTTTCGTATTCTTGCATACTGTTTGCATTTTGTACGTTCTTGCACATTCAAATTTCCTATAAATGCATGAAGATCCGCAGTCTAATCGTAATTAAGAACTAAATACCATGCCATACTTCTATACACAATGACGTCTCTTTAATACCCACGAAAAATTCATTATAATATTAACAAACATCAAAGAACCCAATTCAAGGATTCCGGAAAATTTATACCGAGTATCCAGCAATTTTGTCGCAGACTGTACAATAACGACGATTCGCTCCGAATGAAAGATACGCCGATCATAATTCCTCTCGTCGCGGAAAAACAGAGTTCACCAAAAAATGAACAGCACGATTCGACCCTGTGTTTGTTCCATCTACGCAGATGACGATCCAACGAGACACGCTACGTAACATTTACTTGTGTACTCACCAGCCAGGTCGTCCTTCACTTCCACGGAGAACTCCAAGGTACTTATGCACAATTGGGAGAGTATGATCAGCAGAACGTTGACGCACATCTCCGCGATAAGGGCAACCGAACCGAGCTACGAAATCCACCGGGTGCCGATAAAGCAATCCGCGTGGCGTGCAGCTCAAGACTAAACTGATGATGCCGAGCAAGCCGAAGTGACGCGGTGAATCAGACCGAAGGGAAAGACTCGTAGAAAGATTCACGCTCGTCAGCTTCGATCTTCCTGGTGAAATATATATGTAAGAGGACGACGACGATGCACACAACGCACAGACACAAACGTGCCCGCGCTTCATTAGTATTTAGTTGTTTCCTCGTGTCGCGAAAACCGGCTTTGAAAAACGATCGTCTAAGGATATTCATCCTGGCGACTGCGAAGCCCTCGTAGACGTTTTGTGGCGATAGAATCCTTTTTGGGTGCAAAGCACGCGTCGAAACTCGTTCAGGAATCTTTATTCTTCTTTTGAACAAAGGTTTAAACGGAGTTTATTCGGGAAACACCTTAGTCGTTGTAACTAAACCGGGCATGTTTATACATTTATGTCCCTAAACGCAGGAATATACAAAATATCAACATCGATGCACGCGCTTATACCGTTTAGAAGACGAGATATATTTTCAATCGAGTTTCAGTTTTATTTCTGTATCTGTGAAAGTATGGATTTGCAGAAACAACGCGATCAGTCATAACTCCATCGCAGCTTTCGGAGCTCGATGAATATTGAAATTGGAATTGTTTTATCGGGACCTCTGAAAATCGGAAGCATGATTGCGAACGCATCGCGGATTATTCTTCAGTTGTTTCCTTATACCGCAAACCGGATTTGAAGAACGGCCGCCAGAGATTTGCATTTTACGCGAGATGCCTGATGCTTCTCGTGAATTCTGAAAAAAATTGAAGAAATCCTTCGTTGAATTATTAAATGTATTGCATGCTTGCAAATAGAATAATAGAGAAACATATAGAAGAAAGTTATACCTTGTCGAATATCTTTTAGCAACACGAACGTGAAATTATCCAAACATTTACTTTGTTCTTCGTTGTCATATATTCAGTACAAAAAGTATGATAATAATAATAATACATACGTATTGTGCAGGAGAAGAATTTTCCTACCGTCCTCATATACAATCGAAAACATAAAAATCTGAAAGCAACCAATCCAATAATAATACCGAACAAAATGGCGCTGAATACTTTCTTGCATGTAATTTTGAATAATTCACAAATCTACTCAACAATCATAAAGTACTTTCTAATTGCAAAGCTCTGTGATAAAGCTAAAGAGCAGCTCTTCGTATTTAATTTTTGGATAATTTTTTGACCCATCGTTTGGATATCAGAGAGTAAAGAAAATTAGCGACGCATCCCAGGAACAATTATCAAGTATTTTGCAATCGAGCTGTCCTGAATCTCCACCGCGATTGCGACCGACTTTTATTGGGACCATTGTTTCTGGGGTGAAATGTCACAGCAGTCGGTAATCGACATTAATTCGATGGTGGTCGTACTATTAATTAGTATAATTGGCGGGCAGCTAATGTCAGATCACGCAGAGGCTGATCTCGGATGTAGTTCTTACACAATGTTGAGTTAGTGAAAATTACGAGTGTCTTATAATAGATATTGACGCAAGCACAGGACGAAATATCGTTTTATGCAGTTTTAATCGACAGATCCTCGTCGATTACAATTTATGGAAGCGATAATGGAAGCTTTTCAAATTCGTGGAAGGAGAAAAGCGTTGAAATAACAAAGGGAACGATAGTTGAAGCAGACGTATTCAAAGTAGATTTTTTAAATGTATCAGGCTTGTTTTCCGTTCTTCTTTAATCGCTAACTGTATTCTATATCATTAATAAATGAGATTTCTTTGGAGAAGACCTGCAAGCAAGGTCGAGGTGTCTAAAGAACGTACTTTAGATACGTTTATTGAAACCATTGTCGCTTTTATTTGAACCTAGCATTAGAGAACAGGTTTACTAACTTCAAGATTTGAAACGTTGTAAGGGAATTAACAAGCTGACAAGGTCCCCCGTAAATAAGTATAAAAACGTTTCTTTAGATCTTCAGAACTGAAAAAGAGTAAAGTATAAATAAAAATATAGTTATTTGATGTGAAAAGTTGAATATGAAAATGTAAAAGGACAAGATGAATTTATGTAACGCAAAAATCTGCGCAGTATTCGGAAAGCTATCGATCAATGATGGCTACTTCTCACTTCCGGTTCGAGCACCTCTCGCTAATTGGGCTCGTTGATTATGAACAAAAGTGCACAGGGTTTTTTACATTCCAAGGAATGCTCGACTCGGATAAACCATGATAAAACATCATCCATCGACGTGGAACGTGAAAAATGTAAATGCAAACCAAAAAAAATATGCAAAACTGGCACCACAAAATGGGATGGCAGGTCAACGTCGGATGACCGTGAACGATAAAAATTTATTTTCGTAACAATAGTTACAAATACACATGGAAGTTGATTTCTCCGTTAAAAATTCTGCTTTTTCACGAGACCTCCGAGGAAATGAAATTTCAGAAACATCGATTTAGCCGTTAGTTCACGCATCGATTCGATATTAATAAATTTACCGCAGTCGGGTTAGTGAAACGGAACTTTTACATCGAATCTCATGGGAATTCCGTTTGCCAGATCGCATGACAATTCGTTCCAGGGTTTCCCATAAAAATAGAACATCAGGGTTGACGTCTTTGCGCGACATTGGCCTAAATACTTTCTTTAAAATGCATCCGAATAAAAATAACTAACTTTCCTCGAGATACACAGTGGAAATGATCTTCATGCATAACAGTATGCCACTTAGAATCCCAATTGGCTGTGACACGATAATGTTCTGGCAATGAGAAATGAGAACTAAAGAGAATTAGTATTATTCGTTACAGTTTACGTGTGTGGTACATGGGAAATTACAATGGTTAGAAAACATGTATTTAGAATAGCATATAAATTAGTACAACGCGTAGCATCTAATTATAAATAAATATAACATTCAAATGAATATGTAATGTTTATGTAATGAGGCCTGTTTTACGTGTAACGTATAATTTAGCGTGATCTCCTTCAGAGCACCATGTATTTATTGTCCAATAATTGTAGTCGAAGTTAATAGCACAAATGGGACACTATTATTTAACTGTAATTTGTAATTTAAGGGATACTTATACAAGACACCATTCGGCTTCTGTTTCGATCAATGATTCTTGATGCTTCATCTCGTAACAATTCTTATGTTCTTCTGTGTTCTGAAGAAGAAGAGAAATTCAATTCATCAAATCTTTCTTTGTCTATCGTGTTAAAGCACCGAAGTATTCATCGTCCTCCAACGTTTACCATAAGTCATTAGCACGATAATATTTTTTATTTGTACTACGCATCTAGAGGTAAAAAAATATTGAAAATATATCAGTGTGGCTCCTGTAACCCTTCAGATGCACGTTTTCTTTTAAACATACTCTACAATCCCCCTTGTTGTCTCTCCAAACACTTTTATGAAAGATGTTTCGACCATTTATATTTGTGGTCCTCTTCGATCTAAAAAATTGAACGAGTTATTCTTTTAAATACAAATAGCGAAGACAAGAAGGGTTTTAAATAAAATGCTTACACAAAAGACATTGTACAAGTTTATAATTTTAAATTAACGATTTAAAAAAAACATTCACGTACTAATTCGTCTACTCTACTCAAAAATTCTTCTCTTCTTCGTACTCTATATTTACAAGAAAGAGTTCCGCAACAATATTACAACATTCTTCGTATAATTTCTACTCTACTCAAAAATTCTTCTCTTCTTCGTACTCTATATTTACAAGAAAGAGTTCCGCAACAATATTACAACATTCTTCGTATAATTTCATTTCTAACCGACTTCGAAAAAGAGAAGGTTACTCGATTCGATGTGCATATCTTTTTCTTTCATAGTGCAATAATTTACTAAATCGAAGAGCATTATAAATATAAATGATTGAAAGCCGTGAATTTCCATTTTCTCCAAAGTATAATCGTCTTCATTTATTAAACAAAAACATTTCAGTCTGGATCAAAAGAGCAAGAATCGCGACAGGGGAGAATATCGTGGGTGGGGAGACCAAGAGAGAGAGAGAGAGAGAGAATGGTCGAGGAGAGGACAGGAGAACTAGAGCGAGAAAGAGACAAGCTTCATACGCGTTCGCATTCAGTCTGCCTGCGGCATTCGTGCCAGTCGTATTCCGTTGCTTCTTTCACCATATTTTATTTTTATCTTTTTTTTTTTAAATATTTCCTTTTCCAGTTTATACAGCCTCTTCACTAGTCGAAACATGAGCTAAACGGTGAACGCAGTACACGCCAATTGACAAACAGAGATACAGGCATCCCCCGAGTGGAGATAATGTGCGTTTCACCTCGTAACTCCTTGGTCGTCTTCTCAAATACCACGATGCAGTAAGTAACGGAATTTTATTTAAAATATGTAAGGTTTCTCATTCATGACCTGCGAATAATCCATTTTTCCCACTGGTACCGTGAGTCAGGTTCGAAACGAAACGCGGGAATCCCCCGCGCGTTACGTCACCTGTGAGCCTGAAGAGAGTGAAAGTTGCAAGGATAAATTTGTTTAATTGTGCCCGACGAACGTGATCTTCGATTCCCTTTCGAGTCCGTCTACTTGCTCACGTGTAGCATCGATATATATTTTTTATAAAATATGGGCGACGACGTTTGGCAGAGACGTGGACGCGTTGCCCGCGACCCTAGACACGCGACTGATTTCGACGCGCGCGAAATCTTATAAAAATTTAATATTATTACACGTAATTGGATTTCATGGTAATATCACGGCCGCGGGCAAGCTTAGATCAACTGGGACGACCTGCGTCCTTAACGAACGAGGATATTACGAGATGGTGGATTTTAGTTTCTGTTTGATCTAGGCGCGTAGATCGTTACTAATTAGATTAGCGACGCAGTCGATATCCACGAGAAAGACTGAAGAAACTTTGTTTCATAAAATTCTAGTATTTAGTAAAAGCCTGATGTTGGCTTTGGGACTTTTAATAACGAGGTCGTTTTCAAATGTTGTCGAGATAGGATATTTTTTTATGTTAAAATTGCAACGCAGTTTGACGGAGTTTTAATTAGAAAAGCTGAGAAGTAAGAAAAATTACTAAATTGCAACGTAATGCAAGGATATGGTGAACTATGTAGACGTATACAATTGTGTATTATTATTATCATCTTCTAATATCTGATTTTTTATATTTTGTATAGGGACTAACATTGTTTAGTTGCAGTTAATTTATTATAATGTGATTTGTTACTTCATGATTCTGTGAGTTGAGACTTGTTCGTTTGAATAATAGTAACAGACATAAATTTATTCTGAATTTGTGTAAATAGCAAATGGCTGTGACGGCTCTTTTCGAAATTAGCTAGATTACACGAATAATTTACGTTACAAAAGTAAACTATTATTGCATTGCTAGTTTACTTAATTTTCAAATGAAGCAAACCTCATTTTAATGTTTAGTAATGTAAAGCAATGTTTTCTAAAATAACGAGTACACTTTCTCGAGAAATTACAATTTAAACATTCAAAGGAATGTGTTCCAAAGAAATTTGAGAATCACTGATTCGAAGCAAAGTTAGAAAACGCCAATTTGCAAGCGATTGTACGCGGTGTACAGAATTCTGTTTTATGCAAAATGTTTTTTCCAAGGCAAGAATTTGTGTCAGCCGCGTCTGCCGTGATTTTATCGCTGTCAATGAATGACGTTTACAAATTAGCAGTCTTCGACGAACGTCGCTTCCCTTGACCGTGGGAGCAGTGCATGATCGAACAAGGCCGTGTCTAGGTATATCCTACACTTATATAAACATTTCACATTATTATTATCATATCAAAATACATGAAAATCGTATAGTCAAATTTCGAGACGAAATCCAAGATAGATGAACCAAAAAGTAGATACTTTTCGTCTTGGTGTGAGTAACTATTGAATGCAAAATAAACTGAATCTTTAATATTGATTATTCTCATAAAAGTATAGCAAAAAAAAAGCTTCATATAACCATTAATCCAAAAGGATAATATTATTGTACAAGTAACAGATAAAGTGTTATAGTTAATGGTTCACCAAAAAGGAGCCTTCAGGATCTTGTCTCTTAATAACAAAACAGCTAGTGGACACTTCAACATCATCTTTCACGTTTAATTAATAATCGTACTTCCATTTCAAATAAAAAAAAAAAAAAAGAATAAATCAGAACAAAATACTAAAGCCTCCTTTGGAGAACCCCCTACCCAACGTTTTATCTTTAATAAATTTTTGTCTAAACCTCGATAACATGGCGCCCAGAGTCCGCCTGCACCTACTCTAGTCAGGTCTTCGTTCGAAGCTGTAATTAGTTAGAAACACAGATTCACCCAACAACCGACGACGTCTTAATGAAGAACGCGACGCTTAAGAACATATGCAGACTGTTTAACGTGTGCCGTTAACGTTTACGATCCGTGGCAAGGACAAGCCAATTTATTGCTTCAATGATATGATCACCGGGCTAAATTGGGTACATTGGCAGCTTTAATTAACCGTTGGTGTAATGTATGCGGATTGTTTATCGCGACGCGGTAAAACGCGGGGCGAAACGCGTTCAATCGGTTAATTAAAACGTTATGGTTCATTTGACGACGGCTCGACTTGGGCTTGTACTCCAATGAGTCCTCTGAGTCCAATTCGTCGATATTCCGCTGTTACGTAATGATCTTTTTAATACGTTGATCGTCACGCGTCGCGTACGGGCGACGCTGCTTTCCGCTGATGAACTTCAACGATTCATTTGGAAAGTTGAGGTAAAGGAGAATAAATCTGGATTCTTTACGGGGAATTTCGACGATGTTGTTTCATTAAATAGTGTTGGTGGTGGGACGTTTAGTTTCCAAGCGTTTAAAAACATAATTTAGCATTGTAGAGGTTCCATGGGTACACGTTTGATAGGTAACGCTGAAAGAAGGGTAATTACCGTGAAAATGGGGTACAAAAGTGAGGAGTAAATTGTAGAAGCAAGTTGTAACAGATGCTACATGTATGCATGAGTGGAAATTTTCTGGGCAATCATACGAGCTAATGATCGCGCTGCAAAGGCCTAGAGGCAGCTTAACGCAGTGCTTCCTAAGCTGTTTTTTTTACATCGTGGCACATTCAGAACCTAATAATGTTTTTAGCACACTTTTTCAAACCGCGAGGACTGGTTATTTTATTCATTGGTGTAGGGGAATATTCTTAATAGTACAAGAAGAAATCACGTCACATTAACGAACTACAATGAAAATCAATAAAAAAAGCTGAGAAACATAAAAGAGAAACAAACGACAAAAATGAGACGTTAATAATATAAAGAAATGTCGTGCGTTAACTTGTATTGCATTAAAATTAATTTGAATTTACTTTGAATTTACTTTGAATTTATTTTAAATTACAAGAATTTCAATGTTCAGATATAAGAGTTTGTTTAACAACATTAAACATTTTTAATGGAATTCAAGCTTTAAGGTTGTTCGTTTGATATACATATAATGGGAATGTCTGTGCTCCTGGTAAATTGTAAAGTTAAATTAATGTTTAGCAAGTAAATTATGAATTTGCCTAGATAACGGTCGAGCGATTATTCAAACGAATCATTGCGCGTTATCGCGGCGAAATAGAAAATTATTTCAAACGTTCAGAGTTGCCCATATAAACGTTCTGAATTTTTATTGGGGTGGAGTATCCTGCTATAGCAAGGAAAAACAGTATCTATTTTTACGGTTTCAAGACCGTCGTCACTTGAAATAGAAACCAGTTCTTCTTCTACGGCTAATTTTAAATCGATATTAGAAGCAATTGCTATGAAAGGGTTCAACTGGTATTTCAAGTGATTGCGGTATTAAATTCAAACACGCGGAGTTGTCCGTGTAAACATCCTGGGCTTCTATTAGTAAAGATTGTTCTGCGATATCAAAGACGGTCTTGTCTGTTCTCGCGCAATTAGGATGTTTCGTTCTTCCAGGCATTAAATGGAAGAAGAATTAATATCGATGAAAAATCCCTGTAAAATCTCAGAAACTGTCGGTAGACAGACTTCAAATTTCCACCGAGTACTTTCGCACATATTATCCATAAATGTAGCAGGAGATCTATCCAATATCTTCTCGAAATGGAAACTTATGGCACGCCGCCGTTTTCCTAACATTTTCCAATGCAAATTTACCAAGATATACTTCAAACTATACACATTCATGTATTCAAATTTGATCCTTCCACGTTTCATACATTTCACATTAAAAATTTCCAAAAATGGCCTGCTTTTGGAGCTGCCCCTTTAGGGGAGAGTCTGGTCCAGCTAATGTATTTTTCTAATGCATATAATTTCCAGATATAATTAATTTTTGTTATTGAAACTTTTTTTTACATATAAAGGGACGTTCAAAGAAGAAAATTTGACAGTGTAGATTTCATTTGAATGTGTACATATATAGATATATGTAGTAGTCGCAAGGAAAGGATTCGGTGAAAACGGTGGGATACGTGGAGACCTGTGAAAACATCTGATAGGTAAAATCAGAAAATTTTTTCTTTAGTAGGTACGTAAAATACGTATGCACCCCAATTTGCAGAAAAAACATTGTTAATTGCAAAAATGGCGACAAAAAACATGAAAATAAGCGATACATGTCGGCCGTTATTTTGCAATAATTTTATGCTATAATAATAATTCATTAAGAGTCGAGGTTCATGAGCATATAAAGTTAATTACTTTCAATTTAACACGTTGGCTGCTAAGCTAAATCTCGTAAAAATTTCAATAAAGTTAAAATTTTGTCTAGAAACTATTAAAAATTGGATAGCTTAACATCTGTCATAGTATTTAATTTTTTAACGCCGTCAAATTTACGAATCTGGAATCTGAAATTTACGAAATTTACGAATTACGAATTTACGAAATTTACGAAACACGTCACCCAGAAATGGGTGACAGGCCTTGTCATTAAAGAACTAATAAAATTAATTTCAAAGATGAGACAATAATGAAAATAAATCTGTACAAGATTCGTAAATTTGACGGCGTTAAAAAATTAAATACTATGACAGATGTTAAGCTATCCAATTTTTAATAGTTTCTAGACAAAATTTTAACTTTATTGAAATTTTTACGAGATTTAGCTTAGCAGCCAACGTGTTAAGCGTCGAATCAAGTGAATCGGACAAAAATTCAACGAGCTATGCGTCCCATCGTTTTGACAGAATCCTTTCCTTGTGACTGCTATATCTATGTATATATGTATACATTCAAATGAAATCTACACTGTCAAATTTTCTTCTTTGAACGTCCCTTTATATGTAAACCAAGTTTCAATAACAAAAATTAATTATATCTGGAAATGATACGCATTAGAAAAATACATTAGCTGGACCAGACTCTCCCCTTAACTCCCACTCTTATTCCATCAGCCTTAATCAGCGTAAATCATAGCCGACTGAATGAAAAACAGAATATTAAATAGAATATCGAACAAAATATTAAAATCCACAACTACGAATAATTTCAACCTTTCGAAGTAAATTAAAAAATATCCCTACATCCATAAAAATCGAAACAAAAAAGAAGGCAATATCTAACCCTGCCAACTCCAAAAATATGGCCCACCTGAAGATCGACTACTCTCCCTCGAAGCACCTTTTCTCTGTAACCTCCCACCGTAGATCAGCCTACAGTCGCCACGGGCACTCTAAAGTGCACGGTGGTTCCCCGATCGGTTCGGTAGCGCGTTAAATATGGTTTTATGGCGGTAACAAGCTCTTCGATTCGCAGTAGAGCACGAAAAACTAAAAATATAATAAATGTATATTGTTCAAGTCCCAATCCCCTGGTTCGCAGATCTGGCTAAGATCAAGGATTCGGCGTCGCCCCGCGCGTTTCCGAGCGCGTCGAGTGCTGGTCGTCGCGGCAAGTACACACCAGTCGATCCAGAAATGTCGAGTCACGAGGATAGCTCGATCGGTTCGGATAACGAGGACGAGTCGATCGGGGGAATCCTGAACGCGAGCCGTCCGCCAGACGAGACCTCGTGGAACGCGGTGCCAAGGAGTGGTGGAATTCCCCCGCAACCCTCGTCGTCTTTTTCCATCGGTGATGCCCCAGGGAAACCGGATTCGGGTGAGCCGCTCGACGAAAAGAGAACGGAAGACCTCGAGGAATCTCGATCGACACCAGAGAAGCGACAAGTTGGTAATCCCTGCGTTATTGTTTATCCGTTAACTTTCGATCGATGTAGGGTGTCTGCATAAAAAACGCAATATTTCTGTGGCTCGTAACACTCGAGTTTATATTAGGTGGACGAAAGACAATTTTCGGGGAAATTGTGATGATTTTGAGGGTGTTCGGAGGGAAGTGGAAATATTCTAGGAATATTCTTGTTGTTGGGGTAAAGTGGACATAATTTTTTTTTTTAAGAAAGACACGTAGGATGCAAACTCTCGAGTAAAATTTGGAGGACAATTCCGATAATATTTTTTTTCTTTTCATATTTTATTTAAATTCTGCTTTCGACCTCGGATTCTATTTGCTAGTAACGTGCAATTTAAAGCAAGCCTTTGTAACAGGCTTCGATGATTTACGTTTACCATTTCTGAAAACGTAGTTCTGGGAAAATCTCGTTCGCGTTTAAGGTAACGCGTTCTCTGAGTTTATGGAATCCAGGAATCGAACGTTCTATGGAAAAGTGATTCGATTCGAATGCTGTTTGCTTCTATGAAAACACAATTGTATTTACGGATTCGTGTCTTTCGGAACTGTACATTTATTTAAATGTAGAGGCATGCTAATATAGGCAAGCTCATTAATAGTCTCGGACAGGTCACTATTAGAGAACCCAGACCTGAACCATACCTGACCCAGACCTAATTCAGACCCACTACCTCAGCCATCAATCAGCTGATTATTGCATGGCGATCGTAATCCCTGGCTTCTGAGGGCTTTTACACCTATCTTCAACGATGAACCACTCCAACATGAAACTGCAAACTCGATTCCTATTTAATCTTGCCATATAAAACCACCCTTAAAGTTTCCGACCCTTATTACCAAGTAGGCTTTTCTTGTAAGCTTTATATATAATATAAATAATTTCCTGGGCACATAATCCTTACATCAGTCGATTGTTGCGACTATTGATCCAGTGTTGCACGTATGTCCTTTCACATTGGCTTCCATCAATCCTTGACTTCTCATATTACAATGCTTTACATTATTTCTTAACTTCTTGCGCTACATTCTTTCGCATGACAGTTGATCCCTGTTTGTCAAGTACCCTGAGATTAACTCTCTATCACCTGAAAGCTCAACATTTTCCTCGTTCGATTCCTATCAGGAAAACATTGTCCTGATCAAATCAATAATAAAAAAAAATAAGAAAGAAAGCGCCATCGTGTTCGCGACGCAGATCTTCGACACCGCCAGACATCCTAAATATTTGATGTACCTTGAATCGTTGATGTACCACATGGTAGCACTGCATCTGGCGATCTATTCCGTTCGATAGGAAAAATAATATTTGCTCTGGACGAACCGCGCGGGATATATTACCGAGAAATTTGAAATCGAGCCGCATCCGTCCGAAACTCTCTTTCAGTTTCGAATCGCGTAATGAGATATTTATAGGCCGACAGACTGAAAAGCAGTGTATTTAGCGAATAGAGGATATTCTTTGAAATTGCGTCCAGGTCATTTCGAAATAATGAATGTAGTTCCACGTAGAGAGAGGAGCAAGTGAGTGCTTGTTACACCAGGGGTCCTTGGAGCCACTGTGGTCTTCCTCTGCTGGCCAAACCGGAGAGATTATACTAACAACTGTGTCTGCCTTTATTATTCGTTATACAGGATTTCATCTTATCTAATATTATAGATCTTTAATTGTATTATACATTTTATATGGTGACTACCAAATTTTCCAAGTTAATATATTTTTAATGTCACAGATTTTTCTAAGTTCACAGATTAATCTAATATATTTTAGATTTTTAATCGTACTATGCATTTTATATCCCGACTACCAAATTTTTCAATTTAATATATTTTTAACATCACAGACTTTTAATCCAATACATATTGGATATTTAATTATATTATCAATTTTATACGGTGGCTTCTAAATTATCCAATTTGAATACATTTTCTTTAGAGTCCCACTCGATGTAATATCGCAAAGGATTGACTATCTCAAATTCCCATTCCTTGAATTTCATTAAAGCAAACTACCAGAAGCTCCACTTAGTTTTTGTTTCCTTGCGAGGACATTTATTCTTGGGTATTTTCTGAAAGAATAAAACAACGTTAGTTGATACACCATTGCAGTTTGAAGTAAGGACGATATTGTTGGATGCAGAAATTTTCTGACGGGAGGAGGTCCTTGTCGGAGGGCGACGGCGAACAATACCAAAATGCAAAAGGCTGCAGATGCAGCAGACTGGAATCATCCGAGGACAGAGAGCAGATTCGAGCTTTTCCTAGCTTCACTGATGCTCGGCTGCAGAGAATGAGATTATCGAACTTCGAAGAAACAAACACTTTGTACAGGTAAACGATCGAGTAATCTTCATCTCCTTCTGTGGTACATGAACGACCGCGTCAAAGATTAATCGCACCAGATTTAAAACGCGAGGAAATTAGTATTCCATGAATGGTTCCATTTTCTTTTTTTCTTTTCGTAATCTTCCACAACTTTAATACATCCATAACCCATAATGCACATTTTATGCACTGGATCGTGTTTGGCATGCGTGCTTCATCGCGGCGGAAGTGAAATCAGTCTTCTTTATTTACATATCAAGCATAAATCGTACCGGGACCATTCGAGAAACTTTATGGTGGCACGATTTGGGAATCGTGATCATATCTAAAAAAAAGTATCGATCCAAAATAAGAGTTGTAATATGTAAAATAAATGTGAAATATTCTATGAGGGATCTATTTTTAGAGAAACATAAACACGTAGATTGAAACGACATTGTTGCATTTTTATAAGTCACATAGGTATTTTTAGAATGCTTATGGCATCCACGTAACAAATATACGTATATATATATTTGTGTTTGTTTGTTTCAGAGAGAACTTTGCGATATCAGAAAACGAGCTCGAGGTATACAAATTACTATTTCCTCTCTAGGCTATTTTCTCGGGATACTTTAATGTAAACGTATTTCACCTGAGCCTTAATTAATAATATCGAAGTTAACATTGATTTAATTGTTACTCTAAAAAAACTCTAGTAACACAAATACTGAAATTGAAGTAACTAATAAAAATATAGTGCTACAAATATATTTACAATTACCATTGATATACTTTCTTAAATAATATTAAATATCATACCAATAGATGCAAACGAATAGTGGATTCGTAACGTAATCACGAGAAGTGGGGGCTATAATTAAAACTCATTAGAAGCCACGAGCCAAAAAAAAAGTTGAGAAACACAGGCATAGATCAAAAGGTCTCAGTGTGCTAAAAATGATCAAACGTGAATTCTGCCACTATTTTCAAAAGATCTTGAGACAATAGCTTACGATAATTTCCATGAACCATCCTGTACAACGCTGCATTCAAATTGAAATTTATTGTTCGAAAACGGTGACGGTTTTTGATTGCAGCGCAGATACATCGCGTTCTCGATAGGGCTCAGTACAGACAGGATCACCTTGCATCGGAGATTAATATTATCTCGGCGACAACGAGATCTATCAGAACGTAACTTCACCAGTGAAATTCAGAAAATGCAGGAAGACATACAGGTAAGCGCACGGCACGTTTAACACGTTCATCGCCACGTCGCCCATATATGGGCGACAGTGCTTTTCACCGAAGAATTAAAACAATTGATTCTGAAAGTTAACTGTCAATGAAAATGAATTTGAACGAAATACTTGAACTACGATGGAGTTACAAAAATAAATAGCATAATAAATGTTTGATTACGTAGTTTCCAATAGTTTATCTGGCAGTCAACGTGTTCATTACAATTTCGTTATGTTTATTACCAATCATTCTTCGGAAGCGATGTTAGCGATATCGTTGAAATTAAAGTATGATGTGGTCCATATAAAATTACGAGACGTTTAAGTCGTCATTTTGATGCTTCTGAAATTCCTTGAAAAATATAACGTAGTACACATTAAATTAGAAGAGGTTTAAGTCGTCATCTTGATGGTTTTGGATCTCCATGAAAAATATAAACCTTAACAAAAATCCTTACCAAAAATTCTCATGTGAGCAAAATAATGTCGATGAAAAGATAATATCGATCACAATCATTAAGAAACGATACAAGCTGCTGTTAGATCCATTAATCATCTTGAGGCCCTTGATGCTGTAGAAGAATCGACCTTTATCTCCAAAAAAGCAGGAGTCCTCCCCTGAAGACTCAAACCCTGTTAATTATTAATTTGTTCAATGATCCAGGAGTTATCGCCGCTGTGCACAGACAGGGAATCGATGGAGAAAGTGGAAAAGGTCCGTTGCAGGCTAGAGACTATAAAGAAATGCGTTCGTAGGACCTGTTACGCTGCTGAAACTCTCGGAGCAGTGCAACAAGAGCAAAGGGTCTGTGGAGGAGTTTTCATAGCAGACAAGTATCTTCGAACACTGCGTTCGAGGTGTGAGAGTCTGGCCACGGAAATCGCTGAGATCAAGTAAGGATAGATTAACGTAAATGCCGCGAATTGATAAATTAACGACGATCGAAAGAATCAGGATTATTTTTATTTCATTTAATAAAAACTGCGAAATGTAGGATTTGTTGGATTTCAGACGAATCTTGTTGATGCACAACATCGTGATCGAGGAGGGCACAGGAGAGATGGTCGACGATGCGTCTAAATTACGTTACTCCAATAATCGAGCTATGGTAAGAGAACGAAGAGAAACTGTTTTAGGTAGAGGGGACACTTGAAAGTATAAGCTTCGACTTAATTCGCTTAGTACAACAAAATGAATACACAGTTCGAGTGAATAATTGAATATCAGGTCGTTCGCCACTTGCTCTTAGAACCGAACAAATATATTCAGTAGTTTAGACGAATATCAATTAAAAAATCATTTGAATGCGCCATCCTTGGTTGTGACTATCATAAGGTCAAACATAAGCGAGATATTCAAATATACATTCTGCCTCATTACGTACACAAGTAGATAGCAACTTCTAATAATGTTGCAACTTGCAAATCCATTTGGCGTTCGTTACTTCGTTTCTTAATGAATTTCCTGTGCAGGTGTCTAGAAGGAGAGCGAGCATTGCAACATTTTCAGGACCTATATTTACGCAAGATGTGATAAAGGTAATATCTCCTATCGACTAGGTATCATTTTATATAAGATAATAGATCTGTTATCTACTTATTTCTGTATTCAGGAAGGTCCTAGACAACGTAATTCCATTTCCGGTAGAGTTACCCTAATAACACAAAGGAGGCCATCGTTGTGCTCCGATATGCAACGTTGGGAAAATGATAAACTAAACCGAACAGAGTTTGTATTACTTTTTCCAAGCATTATTTGGTAGGAATATTTGGTATTACAAATGGACTTTTGTACAATTTAGCAGCTCCAGTAGCGTCACTGAGTTACGCGACATTTCTGAACAGATCGAGTCGAGGAGGAACTCTTTGGAAGAGAATAATAATCTTCTAAGACACGATCAAGCGAATAATATTGAGCCTGTGAATTGTGACGTTAGCAATAACGCGGAAAACGAAGATCGATCATCGTCGTCATCGTCTTTCTTAGAATCCAGCATGACCAAACACGTTGAGAAACAATTAATATCGTGGTAATTGCTCGATCAAATTGTAGTGGAGATAAAAAAGTACTGAAATGTTTTGTGTAAAAGTATTTAACACAACTCGCTGAATTTTTTGTTTCAGTATAAGAAAGGCCGAACCCTTACGAATAACTAGAAACTTCCAAACATGGCGGCCGATACTATGGTGCGCATTGATCTTCTTCCTTGGATTTTATGCAAATTACATTACTTCATCGGTGAATACGTGCGAACACATGACTACCCTAACAAAATGATCGATTTCAATTGTAAGATCTAAAGGTTAATCTTGTCTACTAGGGTGTTACAGTATTAAAAATTTATTCAGAGTGTAAAAATATTTATAAGGTAAAATAATAAAAGACCAGGATTACAAATATATTGGATTTAATTATTTTTTAATTTAATATATTACAAATTGTCCACCGTTCCGATACACACGAGTGAATTATTTTTATTGTAATATCGTAAGGAAAGAATACTCGAGCAATAAGTTGAGTATATTTGTGGTGATTCCGATTCAGGTACTACGTTTGACGAATTGCTGAAAAAAATAGTACAGTTGAAATATAGCGTTGCAATATAAAAAATAAATGTCATTTAATTGATTAAACTACAAATTACCTATTAACAGTTTTTATATGGTCATGGGTAGGCCATAAACGAATCGTGCCGTCTAAACTTCCGCTAGCTATGTACTGACCATCAAAACTCCAGTCTAAATTCATAATCGTGTCTTCGTGTCCTTTAAGTTCGGTTAACAATCCATTAGTTGCTAAATCCCAAACAAAGATAGATTTGTCATCGCCTAGGGGAATAAAGTATTAATTAGGATGCTGTAAAATTACAGGCATTATTTATTATTTAACGAAAGATTAAGATAAGATGTGTTACCAGCAGCTGCCAAATACTTTCCATCTGGACTAAAGGCTAAACTATAAATTGTTGACTGTGCTCCGATATATACCCTTAATAAATTTCCGTCGTCTTTATCCCACAATCTAACAGTCTTATCAGCGGACCCAGTCGCTAAATATCGAGCATTTGGATGAAACTTTACGCACTGAAAAAAAAAAACACAATATCTCGTTTACAAGAAACAAGATCTGAATCAAAATACGGATTAATTTTTTCGATAGAATACTTACATTTATATCTAAAAAATGACCAGCAAATATGCGCAATGGAAATATTCTATCTAACGACCATAATTTGGCGGTTCTATCATGAGAACCAGTTGCCACATACAAATTGAACACACTAAGATCCATACACCATACAGGATAACTGTGACCGCTGTAACAAATTATTTTTAAATATCATGACAACTGTATATCTTTAAAAGCGTCATTAAGTGTATTACTATTTTTTTATGATGTAAATGAATATATGGATATACCTATAAATCGCGGCACATGAGTAATCGTTAAGTCTCCACGCCCTCATGTCTTTATCACTAGATACAGAAAGTAAAATTTCTGATTCTGGAATAAACCTTAAATCATGTACAATATCCGTGTGTCCTCTAAGTATCACTGCCCCTCCTTCAGTCCTTCAAATGAATTATGCAAACTTACAGTTTTAAATTAGTTTACTTAAATAATATATTATAATTTGCTTGAGCAAATAATTATAAAGACTTACGTTCTGTCTCCAGTTTCATAAAACTTGTGTAAAAACGGAGTATCGGAGGCAAACGAGAAGGAAGGTTCTTCATACTTTGGCTTGATTAATACTGTTTCATTTATACCCCACAGCCTAATTTCTGTAGTACTAAATCCTACTGCTAATTTGTCCATATTTGGCGGAATTACGCCACTACTCGCACTGAAATAAGCTATTGAATAAATCTTTTCCTACAAATAAAATCTAAAATTATATTTATATATTATTACTTTTCAATTGCATTATTCACTGTGAATATTCGTAGAGGTTGATGCACATTATTACGAATTAATCTTATAGCTTCTTGCAATTCTCGCATTTCACGATCAGCTCCAGTTCCAGATGGCTGCTCTACATATCCATTAATTCCTACTTCGCATCGTGTACCTGTTTCTTCGCATCCTTCTGCATGTGTTTCAGGCACATCCATTTTTTTAATTATTGTCACATGTGTATTTATTATCTGATATCCAAAAGAAAAAGTTACATATTAATATTAACTAACAATTTTTACATTTAATCCGATATTCCTTAATTACCTGCATTAATATAATATGTCCATGTTTTGCAAGAAACTGTTGAAGACATAAATGAGCAATATCAGACATATCCACTTTGTATTTTCTAGTTCTAAATGAATTAACCAAAGGTCTCAACTCAATGTCTTGTACTGAAAATACACTGGATAGCTCTTCTAAAAAGTCTTTTTCTGTTTCGCTATTAAATTCATTTTGATGCGATTTTAGAAACTGAATCGCCGCTTGCCTGTTACCAGCGTGTAGCATCTCTAAATATAAGTGACAAAATACAGGGTATAAAAGCCCTTTTAATTCCATTTTCAACTTATCATCGATTGCAATATTTACCCACATCTTTAATCTAATAGAAATAATATATACACAGCATTAAAAAGAAAGATATATAAAAGTCTGATTATATAGAGTTTGTCACATTAAAATAACATTGATGAAGTTTAAATAGGACAGAGGATATACCGTTGATATGCTTGATCTGCAGCAGCAACATCGATGCTAATAGCACTGAAAATGATGGAATTATCTTGAGATGTAGCAGAGGCAGCAGTTGCATTTAAAGTCATTTCATCGCTGGTTCGACAGTATACTTGATTGCTTTTGCAGAAAACCTCGCTGGTCTATAATCAATGTTAAAAAGTGACAAGAGGTTATGTTACGTTTACCACCTATTTTTCAATTTTACATAAATTTTGTGAGATAAAAGTGAGAAAGTAACGTGCCTGGTAATGACGTCGTTTCAAATATGACTCAATTGTGGCATTAATTAATTCACTCTTTAATCGTTTCATCTTTTTGGAATTACACGTTGGTTACATTCAAAAGTTTTGACAGACTCAACCATATGAAAGGTGTCGAGTAACGAAAGTCGTTAAAATTAAAATGTTCTCACGACTATTTAAAGAGTGAATAAAATGTAAACATTATCGATACTTCATCAAAAATTAGTCTGAAGAACAATGAGTTTGAATGTCCGCCTGTATGATATATATTTTCATCAATGAAGTAGAAAGTGAATGAAACTCCAACCGGTATACTACTACACAGCATACTATTTCCACTACTACTTTTTTCAAGCATTTGCATTTTATACAATTATACTTAAAATTGATGAATCTATAATTAAATAGCAGCTGCTTATTAATCATTCTGAAAATCTGAGGACAAGAGTATATTCCTTCTCCCATCATTCTCGCAGAAACGTAATCGTTATCCTTGAGTTGCTACATACACATATTCAGGGTCAATTTAACGTGATAACAAAATGATCATTGATAACCATCGCAGAAAAGTGAATTATTTGATGGTGGTGCTAAAGACACTTTAAATTCATATAAAAGAATTATAAACGGTATAAAGTATACCTTATATTTACGTAAACATTCCGAATATTTCGTAAACATTCATCATGCATGTTTTATTTATTGTAATACTTCGAACGTTTTTGAATTCCATGTATTTTCATCACTAAATGCTTTCTGTCAAATTAAAGTAATAATACTTAAAAATAATCTTTTAATATGTTTTATATTCTTATTGGCGATGTAACTAAATTCATATTCAAATTAACGCGCGTAGTATTACCGATTGAGCTCCGGGTACACACCACACTGATGCCGGTATTACAGTTTTCGTGATTTTTAACAACGCAACGCTTTCAAAATATGTTTATAATGATTTAATTTCAATCAAAATCGTAACAAAATCCGTGAATGTTGCTATCTATTGTGATGATCTAGACTTTGTTCTTGGTGTGTTAAAGTATATAAATTGTTTTCACATAGTTTAAAAACAATCGAATTACTCAAGTGTTTACGATGTCGTGAACGTGCTCACGCAATAATTTATCTGAGATTAAAAAACCAATACTTCTAAGATTAAAGTATGAATATAATAAATAGAATGCTACTAAGTTTAAATATTTATTTATAAAAATCAAATTCTATATCATACAAGTGTTGTTTATAAGATTCTCTTCTTGACTTATAAGTGGTACAATTAAATTTGAATCTGACATTATCCTAAAACATACATGCAAAATACCTTAAGTACATTTTAAGTACAGTTTACCTTATAACATTACAGGTATAATAAAATATATATATATATAAATACACATGTATTATAAGATTAATTTAAAATGAACACATTATACATAAAAGACATTTTTTAGTAACAATGAAAACTTACAAATCTGAACACAATGTATTTAAATCTTGAGGTATGAGGTATCGTACATGTACAGATAAATCGATAAATGGATCGTTTTCATTTTCAAAATTTTCAAATCCTTTTAATCTGAAAAGCCAAAACACCATTAATGTATGTACTTCATTCTAAGACTACAATGTCAATAATCTATCAAAAATCTGATGGATACTGACCTTACAATAAAATGTTTGTGCTGCTCCAATATCGAATTTTCAATGTTACGTTTTGCTATGTTAAATATTGTAGGGAATACCATGTCACGAAAGTCACCAACTTCTGCAAAGTTAAATTGCTCGGAATTCTTAGTATATGAATTGCATTTGAATCTTCGTGAAATTAATGATCGCGTCATTGGTGTATCTATCCAAATAACACGGTATCCCTTATTGAGCATTTCAGCAAACCAATCAGATGCACCTATCTCAGCCACATAATTCCATTCTGTTCCATTGTGCCAATCATGTACCTGTAAAATATAGAGCATTTACATTGTACTTGTAAAGTATATAGCATTTACATTAGCAACTTACTGGACACTGGCAGACTCTAGAAAGCATTTCACGAAAATCTCCCATTAATGCCATAAATGATTCAGAACTTTTAGGATATAACAATACAATATCTCTATTCATAGTACTAATGCTTTCACATGTCTTCCCCTTATCTTTCGAGGTACATATGTTCAATTGATTACATTCCATCTTTGTGACATTACTTTTGCCACAATTTATATAGAACCTCTTTCCCTGTATACAATGAATGTGTATGGTATACATGAGGTATACAATTCCAAGTATTCCAAACATAATTAATGTGATAATACCAATTGGCCAGTACAAGTAGGAGTCAGCACCAATTTCAGTTGGACCAATATCATACTTAGGAGTATAGTAACACTCTGAAAATAAGCTTTTAGTTGTTATTTGCAACTTATCTTAATATATTGATCATGGGCTGTACATTTACCTTTTATCCACTGACATGGTTTGGACTTGCCCATAGGTGGATTCCACAGAGTATTATTTGTACATCTTTCATCAATTAAAGCTATTAGAAAACAATAATTTGAAGATTTTGAAACTTCAATACTGAAGTTTATATTTTTTTCATAGTTCCTACTTCTCAACTAATACAGAAACACAAATTATTGGAGTATTAATCATTTGCTGTAATGTAACTGAAAAATAATAAGTATATTACACTCACCAAACTTGTATTAGAATTATAATATTTGTTCTCAGCATACTCCTTCTGAAAATAATATCAAGAAGTAAATATTCATATTATCAAGTTTATCAAAATATAATTAATATCATGCATGTGTAAAAATTTCATGTAATATTTAGAATGAAGGTTTCATTGTGCTTTACAATGATGTAAAACATAAATGATAAATTTTGTAGCTTTAAAATATTACCAAAATATCAAAGTCCCATTCATGAATGATATTATCACAGACTTCTTCTTCATTCACAATATAAAACAATCCAAACTGTAACAACACTTTTGAAACTATTGATGTTGAAAAGTTCATTTCAAAGTGGAGCTTTTTACTGTAGGATTTAAATACAATTATTCTTTTATTTTTTAAATTAATCACTGTGAGTAATTTTAAATACTTGAAATTGCTTTATAATATATAATGTAAAACTAGTTATTCATAATAATAAATTTTATATTATATTGTGAAGCACATGTCAATAAACTTACTTCTTAGTAGCATTATGTACAACATTATAAGAACATCTCAACTCTGGTAATGTGACTTCTGTACGTTCATAATCTGTTTTTAGAAATTTCTTAGACTCAACATATTCATGTTCATTAAAGTGAAACCGAACAGCATAGCATGCTGTAAATATATATGAAAAGATCATGCCAACAATGTCCTGCGACAAAGCAGAATATGTAATATGTTATTTATGAAAATTGCACACATTTACAAATGAATATATTTACCAGATACTGATTGTCATTTGAAATGAAACATATGGCACACTTAGTTGTATGTATTTTAGCATCAAAAAAATCATAACTCATACATTTTGTCTCACTAACTAATTCATTTGCTAATAAATCAATTTCGTATTTGCATTCTCTTTTTGGTGGTATAAAATTAATCTCCAAGCCAACTATAAAAGATTATTTAACATATTTACTATTTTATGATTTTAAACATAACTATGAGTTTAATTCCTATTTACCAGGCAACTCAGAAATTTCATTTTTATTTTCTGGTAATGTAAAATTCACATTATTTGGCATATCTTCCCTTGTACAAAATTCAATGGATGAAATACTATTGCTTGTATAGTATTCTGGTGTTTTACACCCATCAATATTACAAATAAACTGTAAATTAAATAACACGTAGTGTCTTCAAATTATAATAAATCTCCGCGAAATTCTCGCAGAATGGAATAAATTAAACTCTTATATTCCAAGTTATGGAAATACCGGAAGTATGAATATGCAGAAAAAAAAGAAAATTGTCTATTGAATTTGAAAATTTGAATTTCTATAAGATTTCCCACTTACATCACATTCATTCCCATTTGAAATTGATAAACAGTGACATACGAGGAGAAACGCAATGGTAAGATAACCTTTATACATAATTGCGTTTTACTTTCAAACAAACTACATGCGACGTAAACTGTACAACAAATTATCACCCACTGGTTAACGTACATTCAAACATTTAAATTTCCCACAAAACTTTACACTGATTAGTTAAATAGACTACACGTTTTTTTTCTTCTTAATATTGAAAAGATCACTTTGATGGTTTTCGACTGTTGACATTATCCATTTTCGATGCATACTCTTTCGTAAAACATGTTTGCCCGTACACTTGATTGTGTGTAACAGAAAAATAAGGAAACTAGACAACTATCGTAAAAAATAAGATGAACAGAAGCCTGTGCGTACGCATATTATATGTAAACATATAAACACAGGCGCCACTACTTGAGCGCCTTTTTAAATTCATTGATAGATTTAAATAGACTGCGTTTGAAACATAAAGGAATATAAGTAGTTATTATCGTAGCGCGATCAAATAACAAAGCAATGTGCTTTACAAGGTTTGAAGTTTTACATGTTTACGACTTCTTGCTACCTCGAATGATATACCAAAATTGTATGTATGTCTATTTAGTCATTATATTTTTGTTTTTGTTTACTGTTACAAAGGAGCACCTTACTATGTAGGTGTATATATCCGACCCAGGAAATGAAAAGAAAGTAGATCTTCGTATAATATAGTCAACTTACCATTTTCGTATTGAATAAACTTAGCATTAGAACAACTGGAAGGAAACAAAATGAAAACATAACTTTAAAATACATACATGGAAATCACTGTTATTATTTTCATGTTTCAGTAAATTTTGTAGACAGTTATAACATATATTTTGATTTTCCTAATGCAAACCAGTTACACATAAATAAGGTATAAAAGACACATAAAGCATGTAAAGAAATAAGCACATTTAAATATGCGTGTGTCTGAGGCCGTATATGTGTATACGCGCGTGCGTTTGAGATAACGCCGTTGTCCGAAAGTTATGTACATTGTTCAAAACTCACGGCCAATGAGATTGTTAACAACAAATGCTGCATAATAACATTTTTATGGATAATTATAAATTTATATTAATTATACTATGTTATCGTAAACGGGTAACTTAAACTGTTTAAAAGAAAAATCCGCGTTATTCTAATTGTATGGTCTATGTCTATTCATTTTATGCGAGTAGAGAGTATCGTGATTAAACTTATAATACTTATAGAACGTACACGGTAGTTAAGGAAATCATTGCAAAAAGAGTTATTACGTATTTTTCACAGCCTATCTAGCATTCTTACTGTAAGTATCTTTTTAACCAGCTTTTAAGAAATAAGATACCCATGAACTATTGAGCGTGCAAACAAACAATCGTGCGATGTATTCGCGTATAATGAATATCCTGTTGATGAGACTTATGCGCTATGATAACAGTTATAGGAAACGAGAGAATGTAATACTAACAAAGGATACCTGTCGCGTAAATTATTTTCTAAAATCATGCTAAATACTTATTCGCGTTGTTTAAATTCTAAATAGATGGTTTCAACTCTTTTACTACCACGAGTGGATATACGAGTGTATAAACGCTCTTCATATAGTACGCACATGTATGGGGTGAGGCACTTAAGACAGACCACATGGATAACTAATTTACTTCTGGTGACAGACTAATTCGTTCCAAACGAATCTTACTTGGTTAAAACCAAGCAAAATTTGGTTGAAGCATTTATGTTTATCACTAATACTATACACAGCCTCTAAATGGGATTTTCTCCGCTAAGGAAACCTCATTTAACGGCTCGCAACCAAACGGGTATCACTGTACAGCCTTCTCGAAATTAAATTAATAAGATCACTACATTTATATACGGTCAACATCTAGCCCTCACAAAAAACGTACGCTCACGATTTGGAATCCCGCTCAACGGTGGCGTACCGCAGACCAGTTTCGCCGTAGCAAAAGGGCTAAACACATTTTCCTAAGAGACAGGCGCACAGGATATCGGAACAACGCAAATAAGCCTTAAAACTTCTCCTCGCGAAGAATTGAATTGCTTCAATATAGGTCTCGTGTGAATAATTCGCGAATATTGTACGTTTAGCATTGGCTAGCAATATAAACCATTTCCCTGGGTTTCGATCACATATTTTTCCAAATACTGCGACGCTTTCTCGCTCAAGCCAAGACTTGGCAGGTCCTTCTGAAACTGTTCGAGTGTTCCAGCACCAGCTATGTACCCATTCAACTTGGCGGCCAAGGGAGAATTCCGAAGGACTTCGTCGCTGGTGAGACCGGCACTCTCGATCAACCACGGATGATTTCTGAGTCGATACTTTTGATGATAGCTGAAGAAAAAATAATAAATAATTAAATAAGGAATATAGATGTACGTAGTGTGCGAGGCGGTGGTAGTAGCTAATACTTACTCTTCGGCTGGGTAAAATCTCTCGAATCTTCTAACCTCGGTGAGAACCAAATCTGTACGTTGACGTTGCTGACGTTCGCGCGTGTTCTCAGCCAGTAATTTCTGTTCTTCATCGTGATACAAAATTAAGGACATGTACTGAAATTTTACATTCATACAATTATTACTAGGAACGGGAAGATGTACATTTTCAATTCAGTTTCTCGTACAGAATGACCATGTTGCACCATCAGCTACTGGACACCCATAAGAGAAAGGATCAATGGGATAAATCGATTTACCTGTCGCTTGATCTTCGTAGTAAGGCCGTATTCGTGATTCTGCCAAAATAGGGCGAGTAGCTGCGGGTACGATATCACGTCAGGATTGTACTCGATATCAACGACTTCCGTATGGTCGCCTCTGTAATAAGAATGATAATAAGTTATCGAATAGAAAAATTTAGTAAAAGTACCTATTCACTGATTTTTGCGAAAAATCGCTACTTTTTTTTAGCTTAAATTAAACTTTTGGCGTGCAATGTAAACGAAACGTACATATTTCTGTATGTTGGCGACTCCTTCTGTCCACCCGCGTATCCCACACAGGTCCTGATGACACCTGGTAATACTCCAAAGAGGCAATCACCTGTCCAGAAGCAGCCCATTCCAAAAGTAGCGCGCTTGGCTTTGATTTCCTGCAGTTGTCCAGGCATTTTGTTCGACTAATGAATAACGTCGTCGATAACCATCCAATTGCGACACATGAGGAAAAAAGGAAAGATTGAATCAATATAAAAGTCGTTACAAAACCAGTGCTGAAATCTAATAAACCAGATGATGACACTAACACTTTGGCTTCTGGAAGATATCGCGTTACGTTGGAAAAAAGGTGTTGCAACCAGACTGCGGATATTATGCATTTGCGATATAAAGTAATATAAATTAATATGCGCACTTATGCAAAGTAAAATGACAATATTATTATAATAATTGTAGAATGTATACAACATTTATTATGTATGTATATCTTATATACAGTATTCTATATTATTTTATTTTATAAATGCATAAAATCCGCAGTGTAGTTATAACTGTACCAATTATTAATATTTTTCAAAGAAATTTCCGGGAAAAAATGAAAATCTACATCCTCCAAAGCCAAAGTGTTATCGCAAGAGTCGCGAGCATGAGTTATAACGCTCCACGTGTCGTGGAAATATTACTTCGATCTGGTCCTATAAATGGGCGCGAAACCTGTTAAATAACGGTAAATAATCGACGAGAAATAAAAGTTTCCATCGGTGAAGATTTCTGTAGGACAATCGCCGTGCCCCGATCTTGACAAAAACAACAATTTGACGTCACAGTTACAGTTCTCACCACGTGTTCGCAACAACAAATATTTTAAATATACGTTCTATAAAAATGATTATCATAAAGAATACAAAAGGTATATAATTTGTGAAAATAGAATAGGGGGTTTAGTATACCGTTACCGTTAGTACAATTTACATACATTTCGATTAATAAATCTATGTTACGTCAATTATTATAATTTACATTATTATCTTTGTATCGCATGCGTATTTATTATTTTGTTCGTTCTCGAGTAAATCCGCATTTGTAATCAAAAGTATTATGATTATAATTGTCGAAATGATGGATAAATTGGTTGGATCGTATTTAAATCATTATTATAATCATACAAAATATTTTAATCGTTAAAATTTCATACAGTTCGTTCATCACTTTGACAAATCGCATTCGAGAGATGTACGCGAAAAGGGACAAATAATGAATACGCGTGTAATATAAATAAAATTTTTTTGCGACTTGTACAATTTTGAAAATGAGCGGCGTTTACCTCTTTTACGCCCAAAAGGAGGATAAGACACGAAACGATTTTAAACATTTTGGCGCCGACAAAATCTAACATTTTTAACAATTTTCTGTTCGGGGATCATTTACCCTAAAGGTTTATCTTAACACTGTTCACTGTCCTCGCAGTTTTACATTCAGAAATTCCTGTTCTTTCAGGACACCCGGTATGTATAAGGTCCGATCCGCCTACAAAAAAAAATACATATACAGGGTGAACCATACAACTTGATCACCTTGATCATCGCCGCTTTTAAATAGACTATTTGAAAATGCTTTCTCTTATCTAATTTCCTTCAGAAATATCTACAACGTTAACGCAATCTATTGTTCATGGTGTTTAATTACAATAGCCGTTTAACTACCAACTATTTAAAAAAAATATATTTATTTTAGTGGTTGTCAACGAGGATAGAAGCTTCGACTAACGAATAAAAAACATATTTATCCAATAATTAAATGTTCTATATTATTTATAACTCGAATATTAAACGAAACGATTGAATAAATTGAAGCAGCTTGCAATATGTTGGCTTTATTTATTATCTGTTATTATTTGCATCAAATTCTGCCCATCTCTAATTGTCAATCACTATTTTCAAAACGGTCAGAGGCTTCGAAGAAACAAATTTTCAAACAGTTTTCTCTCTCTTTAATTCTTCGTGTATCCTATGCAATACATTTTCACTGTTAGAATGAAAGGCACAATGGAACGGAGCATTCAAAAAGGAACGTGTTCAGAAGGCTGTCAATCTCACAGAGTGTTTAAAATGCTGTTCAACAACTTGAACGTACTTGAACGAACGCTCACCTCTTTCGAACATTTTAACACGTAACAAAGCATTGTTATACGTTATTGTGACTGATGGCATTGTTTAAAGATCTACGAAAATATTATAAAATTTACGAAGATTGTACGGTTCGTTACGAATCGAAATATTAAACTAATAAAAAAAAAATAAATACAAAAAAAAATAATAATAATACTTGTAAAAAGAAAAATATAGTGTAACGTGAAATGTCGAAACATAAAAGATTTAGATCGTTTCGGAGTAACGGAAATGATCAAGACGATTTAGTTATACGATACACTCTGCATAGAAGACGACGCGACGCGGTCCACACACTGAATGACTGAATACAGACATCGATTTTCCAAGCAATTATTCAATTAGAAATTTTTTAATCGAACGATCAACAAATGAGAGAAAAAGATTGAACGTATCGAATCGTAATAATAATGTAATACGATTTTCAAGATTTCGATGTATCTTACGTTAATTCATTTGATTACGCTCGAAGTAATCAATGTATCATTGCGATAACCCCCAGTTAATATTAATGACATAGCATAGTGGTCGACTGTGTCTATAATAGAGCTCACCTGTGCATACTGAGATCGTTTCTTAGTTTAAATTAAACTGAAAGTAACCCGAATTTTGTATTATACTCAAAAAATTGTATTACCTTAATTTTCAAAAAGGCAGTGAGATTAAGGGGAGACGAAAAAAAAAGAGAGCAACACGATATCGAAACAAAATTCACTCAAAAATTTAGTCAAAAAGTGCCTCGATAAATGGAAGGAACACGAGAAACTACCGCGTGCTTCGGAGCAGCTCTACTTTTTATCTGCTTTATCCCACCTCCTTCTTCCCCTACTCCTCAACTACTCCCCTTTCGTACATCATTTTCAATCTTTCATTCTTACACGTTTCAAGCTTTAATTCGACGAGTACCAATTCCGTTGGTATAGTATTCTTACTCGCAGGTTTCACCGAAACAGTCATTACTCATCGCCCGAAAACGAGAAACGTGCTTTTTGACACGACGAAATAGTATCCTGGAATACTGTGACGCATTTTCCTACGAGTAGAGAAGAACATCTCCGAAGGGCCCCCATCAAAGGAGGTCATCAGAATCGTTTACGAATTCGTTGCTGGTATTTGTAGATAATATAAAAAGATTAACTTATTGTTCTCGAATAAATGATTCTCTTATGTTCTGTGATTGATTTCTTTCATTGTTTCAGTAAAATACAATTGAATTTAGACATTTTCTCTATTCGTTTTTTCTTTAGATGGAGCTTTTAAATTCCATGTTGTCT
>NC_071976.1:25260437-25281942 GCF_026283585.1 Hylaeus volcanicus
ATGGAGCTTTTAAATTCCATGTTGTCTTAGGGCCCATGGAGGTATAACGCGTCACTGTTCTAACGATAAACGTGCTCCGATCGTGTCGGTATACATATACACGACACTAGACCTCGTTTTTTTTCTCACACGTAATTCACGAATTATCTATCGAATTAAGTAGATTTGAAGGTCGTGCGTTAAGAAATATTTCTTGATGTCGTTTTCTAAGCGTCTCAAGGCTGGAATGTACATGCATATAACCTAGAAATTAACGGGATTGAAAAAAAGCGATATTAACCTATCTTGTGGCTGAACACAGTCATTAATAAACGTCAAACTTCATTGTGTACAAATTGTATTGATTGTCGATTTAAATGGGATTCGATATGTCCAGTGTAAGTTGCATCAGAAAATGAATACCACATGTGTCCATTTAACTAGATAACAATTGCTGGACCGACTGATGTAATATCTGTATCATCCACGCTAAACTCAGTTGCTCTCACGATTCAAAAAGTGCGGTGCTTTCATGACATCCATTGATCCATTCCACATGGAGGTTACCAACGTATCTTCTATTTTCCGTCTATCTTTGCATGAAACAATTTCATTAAACAGTTACGTCGCATACGTTTAATGGGTTAATTTGTAAACTTTAATCGTGCACGATATTAATAACTTCGTTATTAAAAACGAGTGACGGCAAAGCAATCGCAAGTCACCGCAATCAATACGTCAAATCTCGTAACACAGTGACTTTAATCCAGTGATGCACAATCTTTTTTCGTAAGTCAAATAAGATATATTTGCAGGCCAAGTTTCGCGTATGAATTTTATTTTGTAAGTTGAATACACTGCGGGTCGACCTTTGTGCACCACTGCTCTAATCGAGCATAATCTAGATATTTGAGTCATAGAAAAATGAACAACAATAATAACATACCATATTGCAATATCCGATTCTGGCTACACTTCTACGGATCAAGATGATTAAATTTGGTACAATCATCGTCGATACGATCGTTTCCGTAATTACAAGTGTTCTGAAAGAAGAACCGTTCATTCATCGACATCACGAAGCAACGGTAACGAGCGCTTAAACACAGTAATTTCTGTACTTTCTCGGTTTTGTCATTGATAATTTTTGTTCAAACGATACGAAACCACTTACGATGGAATCGATTCGAACGATGCCGAATCTGTTTGAAATTGATAAGATGAATTTATTTACCGTTTTCTCTGCACATTTTGCAATGCTATACCTTCCTTCAAAAATCGAGTTACCTTTAACCAGCATGGTCACGTGATTATTGTTACGTTCAATTGAGAAAAATGCGAGGGAAATTTTGAACTACATTCGAAAAGTTTAGAACAAAAGCTCAAGAAAAATATTTTTTAAGTCGTTATTATCTTTATAACTGGATAAAGTTTTAATAAATGCAATATCAGTTAAAAATAAATTATCAATTTCGATAGTGCACACGTATTGTTTAGTTTATTTACAAATGAAAATAACACTTTTTATCAAATGTTTCTTGCGACCACATGTTCTTTCAAGAAAAAAAAATTTTATTCAAGAAAGTTTCGTTTTTTTAGACAACATATAAAGTGTATAAATTAGGCAGTTTCCAAAAGGAATTGAAATGAACATTTCATCGACGTCCGTAAAATACATTATTGCACATATCACGCTAAAAATAATATTAATATGTAAAAGTTCTATAGGACATGAAATTAAGTTTAGTTAGATATCATATAATTCACGTTGTATTTTAATGGAAGAAAATAGAACATATAGTATGATAGAGCAAGAGCAGCACACATTAAACTTTACAAATAAACGTGTCCGTAGAAATATAGATATCTAAATTAATATAGAAAAGTATTTTTTATGACTAACACTTCATAAAAAACCGCGGGAAATACTCTGTACGGTATCATACACATTAGTTGTAAAGGCGCGCTTTGCGCAATATACAATTCGATAATTACTGTTCGAAATATACATTATTTTACGCAGCAATAAATAAAATTCTGTACAATTTCAAAACATATCTTTGAATCTCATTAAAATTATCTCACGCATCTCAATTCTTACTTAAATACTCGTTTAAGTACAATACGTATTGAAAATCTATTCGTGAATCTCAAGTTTACGAGCGCATCGTGTAAATAAAATTCACACGATATTTGTTTACATTTGAACGAAGAACTCGCAGAATGAATAAGTATTTATAAAAATATCTCGATAAAATATTTGGAACCTCTAAAATTGAGATGTGTTAGCTTACACCATATTCTATTAGAATCTTGTTCATTCTGTACAATTGTTGGTGATTTCTTTTAATCAAACGAACACATCGATTGGAGTGTTTACAATAGTAAATATACTATAAAAATTCAGGACTAAAAGGCATTAAATGCAGCGGGGGAAAAAGGGAGTGAATGGGGCAAGAAAAGCGTTACATGACGATGCAGCAACTTTTCTCGGAATGATTATCGCCGACGATATCGCTTGTATTTCCAGTGAATCGTTGAAAATCTCCGCCAGCGTTGAATTCAGAATTGGCGATGGAGGATACAGGGATACCATTCCCATTGGCATCTATCGAACCAGTGGATATATGACGATTTTGCGCTCTTTGTTTCTTCAAATCCGATAACGATTTGACAAAAACTACAGAGACGTGTATGTTGATCTTTCCATTGGTGTCACGGTCCGGTGTGTAGATAGGCTGCTGATTACCGACCGGTGAATCGGATCCTGTCACTGCCGAGGCAAACATGTAAATCCAACGCTAGTTTTCTTCTTCGAGGTCTACGCGACATTTTTCCACCTTATTCGTAACTTCACCTTCGTGTAACCCTCCACCTAATCCCCTTTCTTATACACTGAAATTGTACTTCAAACAAAACTCGGCTAGTATTAACTAGTGGCCATGCGCTAAGCGTTACATGCTTTAGCGATAAGCGTTAAAAACATTGCATAATAGGAGTACCAGGAACGTGTTTCTATATTCTACATGTACCTACATGAACACCTTCTCCTCCACCTTCTATATTTCACTAGCAGATCATTGCATTTATTATTAAGTTTCTGGACTCTTTGCATTCGGAAAAAAGAAGAAACTTTTTCAGCGACTCGTTCGTTTCTTCTTCACTCCGATAGATAACATACGTAACATTTGCTTATTACTTTGGCAGATTGTAAAATAAATCTTCAAGCTTTTAACTTTAAATACATTCATTTAAGAAAAATAAAAAGAACCAATTTACAATCTAACGTTTGTATGCAATAACCCTTATACATAAGAAAACGTACATGTAAAGCATACATGATAGTTGAATTCTCTGGAACATTGAAATCACTTACTTCATGTTTCCTTGAAATATGAATTAATATTATTTTGTGCTGTGTCGATGTGCAAACAACATCCTTTTTATTATAATAGATTGTTACCATCTCAAATCAATCACTTTTTCGAGTATTAATTTTAATTCGCATATATTTAAATTTATTAAAGTATAACAGTAAACATTGTAAATAATATAATGAAACAATCATGGATTAAACTATTTTTTAATAGTAACCAATTTACTACATAACGTTATTCAATATTAGTATCTTATAATTTATATTTCATGTTCATCTTCTCTAATAACAATAAATCAAATCTACTTATCTAAAATTTATTTTTCTATAGTTTACAAAAACACAAGTCAGCTGTAATCACATTAATTTAAAAAATTAAGTAAGAATCATTTCGAGCAGATTATTTTTTACTTGTAAACCCGTTGAACCATTATGATCGATTTGATGTGGAATCTGTAGTAGAAGTCCATGAACGACTATATAAAATTGATAATGTGAAACGATCTGATGTCGTGACACAACTGACCTCGTAACGACTTTAGTTATAGAATTAAAAGACAGGAAGACACATTGCATGAGTACATAGCTAACAATGAGTGAATACAGTTTTGTCATCAGTGCAACCGATATGTTAGGTCCGTGACAAAATTTTGTCACACTTTTTCATGACATAATATTGTTGGTCTGAATGTTCAAGAAGTGTTCCATTGGTTGATTGTATACATATCAAGTTATAAAGTGATATAATTCCTCACGAAATGGAACATATTTGTTTACAAAATTTTGTTCAAAGAACACTTCTAATGTTATGATTATTATAATCTATTAAAGAAAAATATCCATTATAAAAAAGCAGTTGGATGACTTGAAAATTATATAAAGGAAATATTTACTCAGACAGAGTGTAAATTTATGTATAAATAGAACAGGTAAGATAATTTAAAAATGGTAAACAGTCTTAAATAACATTAGACATTACAAAAACGACTATTAAAACGTAAATGGAAAAAGTTACAGAACTTTCTCACAGATCTAATACATATATAAAAGTTGATCGATATGTTTAATAGGTGGAATACATTTTATTTTGCTAACATTCTATTATACGATATGTTGTAAATATATGTGAAATTGCTCGTTGAATATTAATTATGAATTGTTCAATATCTAGTTAACTTTTCGACTGAAGAATGGAAAATTGAAAATTCCATTATTAAACGTTGCTACCTCGCTAATTACCTACTTATTTTAAAAAGTGACATTGGGAAAGATATTCAAATGTATGCAAATGCTTATCATGATTCTACTCATATACCTGGAGAATATTAAGTATCGTAAATGTGCGTTAAAGTTTAGAACACTCTAAACTGTATTAAGTATAAAAAGGATGATATCAGAACTCTGTTTAAATTAATTGATATACTTATTGTAATGTCTTTTCGCATACAACAGTCAATAAGCTCTGCTAAGTGCTAACATATGATTTGCAAAGTACTAAAAAGAAAGCCAATACAACTTAACCCTTGCCACAAAAACCTCGATGTATATAGTTGGAACAACGAACGTTTCCATACCAGAAGAATATTTTTAAAGAGAAAAACATATTACGTATGCATACAACATATAGAGATAATTCAATACGTTATGGACCAATATTTTGAAACATACGATAATGTAGAAAGTTTGAAAATAATACAAACGCAGCGTTCAATAGTACGTTTACAGAAATAGAAAAGTGACATAGAAAACTAACCTCGCAAATATTCAGGATCACGACGCAGTAATAACAGAAAGAAGAATGACTGATAAACGATCAATACATAATATTTTGCTTGATAATTTATCAGTAAAAGCTACTATACTAGTTCTATACTACTATAAAAATGCACATTCATCCTGAATAATAAACTTCACTTCTAGTTGTAGATCTGAAATTGACTTCCGTTTAATCTATGGCAAATACTTCTTTGAAGTAGGAAGTTCCCTGAATTATATCAAAACACAAATGAATATTGTTTCGACCTAATACGCGCATATTACATTGTGAAAGTCTAATTACTATGTCACGTTACCAAGGTCAAGTTATGCGTTACGAACGCACCATTTTAATTGACACAACACGTTATACTTTCTTTTACATGATCTTATGCACAAATCTACCATTTACCAGAGGATTCTACTTAACCACAACCGATGCGAGTGTAACATGTTTTGGAATATACCTGATTCTTTATCGACGTCTTCGTGAAGAAAAGATTCATTATCCTTTCCTTCAGGAGCTTTACGTACTGCCGTTGGCGGTGCATTGGTATCTGTCTCATTATTTGTATTTTCTCGAGTGCTAAATTCATTTTCCGTTTGAGGCACATTCGTAGTTGAACCGCCAACATATGTCTAAAATATATCGTCCTTTCGTTACTTAATTCCGATAATTTTGTATACTAATTAAGTATATAAAATATATCCAAAGTTACATTACCTGTTGCGCTTGTAATCTCAGACGAGCTTCTTCTTGAGCATCCTTCTTTGTGGTCAATACCTTATCTCTGATTGATGTCCGTCTTACACTTTGAGTACGTGTATTTATACTTTGAGATCTGCGTACTCGTCTTCCTTGTGCTTCTCGTAATCGCTTACTTTCTTGCTCTGTTTTAAGTTCCATTATCCTCTCCCTTATTTCAGGATCCTCGCAAATATCTGTAAAATAAAATGCAATGTTCAATGTTAGTATTATGTCATATTGTAATCTTTAGGTAGAATTTTTGACTAAAGCGATTTTACCAGCTGGAGTTTCATCATGTTTATTTTTGGCATTTAAGTCAGCTCCATTTTGTACCAATAACTCAAGAACTTCTAGCTGAAAGGAAATAAAAATGTTAGAAAGTATGTTTTACTTGTCATTTAAATAACATCCAGAAAATTTTTCTTTACATGTCCCCAGCATGCAGCTGCGTGAACTGGTTGCCATCTATCATTATCCTCAACATCAGTCGAAACATGTTGATCCAAAAGAAATTCAACTACCCTTAGATAACCATTTGCAGCCGCGATATGAAGCTGCAATCAAAGAAAGAAATCACATTTTTTTTTTTAAATAATAAATTAATGTATATATATTTAATAAACTTGTACACATACTGGTGTAGCACTTTGATGATCTTTATATTCAAGATCCCCACCTATAGAAGCTACATGTTGTAAATGTCTCAACATCAAAACTTCAATAGAAGCCCTAGTTTCATCAATTAACTCTTGAGTAACTCCACGTCTTGCCATTTCTCCTATATTATATCAAAAGATAAGTGAAAAAACGAAATTATCCTGAAGAATAATTAATTATAAATACTTCAAAGATTTTTACCCTCGATGCAGTCTAATGTCTTTTCATCTTCACATATATCATAAGGCATGTTACCATCAGCATTGACAGCTAACAAATTGGCACCTCTGGCAATAAGATTTTTTACTAAATGCAAATGGCCACAAGTAGCAGCAGCATGTAATGGTGTCCATTTTTCACTGTCTTCTGCATTAACATTTGCTCCAAATTCGATAAGTAATTTCATCATTTCTTCATTATCATCTATGCAACACTGATGCAAGGCTGTCAGTCCATCTTCATTCGTTGAGTCAGGATTTACTCCTTTCTTGAGAAGTCGTCTCACTAAAATAAATATTATTTATTATTATATAACAAGCTGGAAGAAATAAGTAAGTAAAGTTTAATGAATTTATGTTGTATCACCTTCATCAATGTCATTCCGTGCTGCAGCTTCTAAAAGCATAACACTGTCACTAAAATATATGTGACGTTTGTTACTAGTATGTCTAGTTTGATGCCGCAGCCATTCTTTCTCACGCTGACGCCACACTTTTAACTGCTGAAGCCTTCTATGTCTAGCCAAATGCAATCTTTCTTGAGTTGTTAACCTTTCTACATGCACCATTTCTGCGACCAAGTCTGAATGTTCCATAGCTACAGATGTATAATTTTTGCAGGAATATTTACCTATTCACAAAATTAACAATATTTTATTTTATTTATATGATTTAGAATCCCAATGTGGTAGTATGTTCGATACAGTAAAGGAATGGCAATAGCAGGAATACTATGGTATTTAAAAAAAGGATTTGGATGCTAGTTAAATTACCTTTACACTTACAAAGCCGTGAATGTATTCCAAGGTATTTAAAAACTTTATGATAAACATTAGACATCATTCTGACATAATTTTCAAGTTTTGCTCTTTCAAATTCGGAAACCTTTGTAGAATTGGTGACTTTTTCATTGGGTATTTCATTTGAGGGATATCATACCTTTATCCAAAAACTCTGTTACACTTATTAAATATTTAAATAAATAAACGCACAATATTTACACAAATGTTCTTAAATATTTATTCAAAAGTATCATGGAATGAGCAATAATAAAGTAATGCTTTCTTATACTTCAAAATTAAAAGTCATAAAGAAAAACACATAGACATCTGATAATTTTGAACGAGCTACTATATCAATAACTTATATAATGCAATTAACGTATAATCCTCAAAAAATTAACTTAAAATTGTAAACTAGTTCATTACATAATGATTTTTCTACTAAAACTTGATTAACTAAAATGTGAGCAAGTAAATTGCATAATTGATAACATGATTAACAACACAAAAAGAACATGTCATTCAACACCAATCACAATTAATTTACCATGAAACAGTGTGAATAATTCTTAACTTATCCTACGCATAATATGATATAACTTTCCCATAATGAACTACACAATTAAAAGTTCTAAATGGATGAGGGAAAATAACATATGCAAACATACTACACGAAAGGATATTGTTTTGCTCTCATTCTTTATTTTCTGTTCCTTATCTGTCGACGTATAAACAAGAAAAAAACACGAACATAATCCTCGGCTGACAGAAGCAAATAATAGGCGAGCGTAAGGATAACGAAAAAGGGGGGAAAACGATGGTAGACAGGGAATAAAATATAAATGGAAGTGAATTAGAAACGGAAGTGCAGATATGTTGGTCACTTCGTGATCCGTAACTCGAGAGTTAACGCAGGTGAAAGAAATCTGTTCTAGGACTGGCGGTTGTCAAATCGGGATATCTACTCACATTGGCGAGCGATTCCTCGTTCGTTCACTTATTCGTTCGTGATCCAATGGAATGCGGAAGTTTGCTCGTTCGTTCGTTCATTCGTTCGGTTTTTCTTCTTTTTCGTATGTCTTGGAAAACGATCGTAAAGAATACAGAAAATTTAGTCGTGCCGGACCCGTGCTAAGTAGAATTGAAACTCGCGAGTACGACGTTACCAGAGAGAAAGTCGCCGTGTTAACCAACGAAAATACAACATAATTTCCAACGTTTCTCTAACGCAATGATTCCACCGAATAGAATTTAATCAGAGAGGCCGAACGAACCCCTCAGCTTCGATTTCACAAAAATCACGTCGCTTCTGGTCTCGTTGCGGCGCCGTGCACGCGAGGAAACGCGTACCTGTCAGTCGCCATTTTTAAACTACCTGTAGAAAATCATTCGCGCGTTGCCCTTCACCGCGCGCTAACTTCGTCTTTTTTCAAATTACATAGGTACATACTTGTGCTCACAGTGGCGCACTACATATTCGTGGGACCTAAGACAAAATCAATTTTGGGAGTCTCTGAAAGAAAAAGCGAATAAATTTATTCCAGAAATAATACACGTATTTACAACTATTTTTAGTATTTTACTCATATTTTGAGCAATTTTGGGATCGAACAAATTATATTTATTATATCAGTCTTAATTATCACGTAATTTAATAATTTTTCTTGATAATTTTAATTTAGTAAGAATAAGAATTGAGAATCAAATTTATTAAATTATTCCCACGTGCGTTCATTCTTCTTTAAAAATAGCGACACCGTCATCTGAGTATTTCTTAATTTATTATACAGCTGGCATATTCTCTTGATGGCTTGTCTCTATGCGCCTGCGAACGCTATGCATAAATTTTATCTCCTTTCAGACGTCTACCTATTTACAATCTACACAGAATTCAAGGTTTGCAAAAATACATATAAGCTTAGCATATTATCGGGAATAAAGATATCTTTACCGCCTTATATCTGTTATCTTCGCTTTCTTCTTGCAAATACAATTGCGTTAATTTATTTAATCACGAGATCTTTAAATCCAACTTATCGCAGCAGCTTACCAATACATTTGCATTCGGTCGATACAGTAACCAGATTCTAGTTAAACGAACATTCACTTTATTCATAGTCTAACATGCTTTGAAAAAAAATTTCTCTACGTGTGACGATATCCATTTTACGTAATGTGTTTTATTTAGATTAAGCAAAAGTAAAACTTTTACTATTAAATTGTAACGAAAAATGAAGTCTAATGTCAATAAATGTAAAGTTGCTCTAACATTTGTAATTGTAATACTAGCTACACATGTTCAAACTACAAATTCCAGCTCCATTGGTGTACACAACAGTATACGTATATTATAGAAACAGAAACTGCTCATTCGTTATCTGTCTGATCTTCGTTCTTTCTCCTGTAGAGTAAACAGACAGAAATGTTTTAATTGTCATTGTTAACATCAAGAATATGATATGATCGCATTTGTACATGGAACCAATAATTAAATCAAACAAGATGTTTCGCTTTCGAACAATTACTTCAAAATTCCCGCCAGAAAAAGAGTTGGAATTATCGCGAATAGGTTATGAAATATTACACTTCGTTTGCAGTACGAATAGACGTTTCTTTGGGAACTAAATTCGTATTACTCCGCGTGTGAATAGTTTTGTTGGAAAGGCATTGTTTATTTGGAATGAGGCGTAATCTATTAGCGGATTCTTCTTCGCTGTCATCGACAAAAAGTGACACGACGTCTACCACGGCAACATGGGCAGAAGAGAGAAAACAAGATGGAAAGGTGCGTCTAGCTGTCGTTGCTGGACTTTTTGCAACAATCGGAAGTGTGCTCGGTAAACTTGCTGGAAGTGTCGAGATAGTTTCCATAGTAAGTAAGGCGACTTTCATATGTCACTGTCCTCTGTGAGAGGAACTGTTGATAACATCGTTCATGACCTTTTTCTTGAATGTAAATCCTATTCTAGCGATACTTTTGTAAAGCATTAATTGTTCTTTCGTAAATAAGGTCGCGTTAATGCTTAAAGGAATACTTCTGGTACTGATGATAACAAGTAACACAGTGGGCTGCACATTTTTCGTGAAAGCGCTCAATGCCAGCGGATCTTCTTTACCATGTACTATCGCTAGCGCCGCCACGAGTTATGTTTGCTCGGTAATTTACTTTTCCATCGATACGAGACAAAGAGAATGCATTAAATTCTCGGTATAAAAGAAGAAAATCCTGTACACCTAAACATATTATTATTTTTCAATATAATTATCGCTGTACATCATTTAGATCTTAAAATGAACGTTTTTATACTAGCGTCAAGACACTGCTGTCATTATACTCATTAGTAGCAGCCTTCGAGGGGTTGTTGTTCAAGAATGAGTTTCTTTTATTTTTTAATCCACTTGGTCACATTCGAACCGTTAACAACGACTGTGCAGACTTCTAATGAATAAGCAACATCTCTTTATGCATAATTTTTCGTCATTTTTCTACTGATCGTAGGTAGTTATGTCTAATGTGTAAACCTTTAATTAACCTCTTTACCGAGAACTGCTAATAGCTTTTCTGTAATGCTGTTGTATCGATACCAAGCATTTACTGAATTCTCTTTGTAGATCAAAATAATAGCGGGAAGAACACAATCGTCCATGCAATTGCATTTTTATCTTTCATTAAAGGCTCTGGCGGGTTTCTTAGTTTTCAACGAGTCGACGTCGATTACTTGGTGGTGCGGCATATCGTTCGTTATTTTGGGTTTATTGTTCATCTGCAACACTCCAGCAAAAAGCGATCCTACGGAGAAATCGAAAGAACAATAATTTATAAGAATATCTAGAAGTGTTCATTCTTACATTTGTCATTATTATTCCATTACCAGAAGTCTCTGATAAAATTAAGAATAAGTTAAGTTAATTTTTCGTTTTCGAAATGTAGTCAAATAAAAAAATGAAAAAATAAGGAACTTGTGAGCCCTGAGACTTAAACTTCGTTAGTTTCATAATAGATCGGTCCTGACTCTACTGTAATATTATTACTTTTATTCGTATGAAATTGTAACAGTATTCGTATTTACTTTAATATGTATTACATTGAATAAATAAATAAACTACTACATTGGGAGTTTTTTTAGACAAATTTCCAGACCTCCTTCTTCTTTACTTTCCTTTCATATCGATTAATCTTTATATTAATAAATTAGAGAAATATATTCCGATGCAATAATTGTTATTTTATTGTACGGTTGTTCTAAAAATAATTACGGTACATGACATTATTTTTTATAGATTTTCATTTATTTCTACTATTTATTCGTGATATAATAAATTTATCGCTTAGGAATTGCGTTAATGCGCGAGTTTACGCAATTTTCGTTACGTACTTGAACTTAAGTGAGAGTACAAGAAGTAATAAAGGCACGTCATCTTCAACTCCTATTTCTCTCTCATCCGCCTACAGAAAAGTAATGAGAAATACGGAAAGAAAGACGGAGAAACCAGCAGGAAAAAAGATCTCGAGAGGTACTTGTTTTAGAGAGCAAAGTGAATCTACGTACTCGTAATAGCGCTGGATAAGAGACGGGAGGAAAATAAGAATGGAAGATTCTTCCGCCCTATTTCCTTCTACACATGAACTGTAAAAATACTTCGTTTCTTTTTTACCGCAGTCTTTCGTAATTTTTCAAATTATAATCTTTTTCCGACATTTACGTAATAAATATTTTGATTCTTACATTATTAATATTTTCACTTTATTAATATACGTTAATATTCATTTTCGAAGGTCCATCTTTTAATAATATCGAAATTCGAAGTGAAATGGTTGAAATGCATGAGATGCATACAAATTTCTCATTCACCAGAGGAATAATAAAATAAAACATTAGTATATAACTATACTTCAATAAATTACATTTGTATCATTGTAAATACCTAATTATACATAAAAATTCTCAATATAATTTCTCAAATGTATTCCAGAAGCTCCATACTTTCAGTATATGCAACAAGAAGTCTTTTTCTGAAACCTCTAGAGTGAAAAGGCGATCCTTCAAGGTACATAAACGTGACTTCATTCAAAGTTTCATAAAACTTTCCTCGAAGGTCGTGCCGTTAACAGAAGTTGGAATAGCGATGTGGATGCGTTGTATAATTCATCTATATGTACGAACACGTAGCTTGTAATTTTATATTCCAAATACGTGAATATTAGGTGTAGAAACTAATTGTGCACCTTTATATTATGACTAGTTTATATAGAAATATTTACTGACCGATTGGTTTCGATATTTTGTTTTTAGAACTGTATGTATTGTTTTGGAATATGATACCGGGGGAAGATTAGAAGATGTATGGTTTCCTTGAACAAATAAATGGTAGGCTATAAATAGTGCATGAAACAAATGCATATAATTCATATATTGCATATGAGAACTGTATACAAAGGTTTGAAACCAGTCGTGGTAGGTCTAGTGTTAATTTCTACGTCTAATAAATCCCTGCCAAATCACGAAAGAAGTGAAAATTTATTTAACCTGACTGCGCGCCTCGAGTGGCTACATGCACGTTGGCCTAGGTTAGTAAAGAACAATCTTACTAGCCCAGGGTTACTAGGATCTTGTTACATGGGTAGCGTACCCTAGTTAAAGGTATATGTGTACCGAGCTGGCCGCAAACGCAACTTTCAGTCGACCAGGTTTTCAGTTTGTGGGGCAGGGTCGGCGGTTCATAGGTGTATCATGCGCCCGCGAACCACGGTATTGGAGAAGAAGCAAACGTGTAAAAAGAGCAAGAGGATGGGCTTTATCGAGCGGCGACTGCGCCGCAGTGATATTCCTCACACCGCCGCCTACCGGCTACCATTCGTCCTCTAGATTCGAGGATACAGTAGTCACTCTCTTTTTCTCTTTATTTTCTTTTTTCTCTCGTGTCCTCTCTTATCATCGCCACTCCAGATTTTTTGTATCTCAATAAACCACTCATTCATAATTCACGGCGACTTTAAACGCGCGAGTATAAACGCCCGAAATGCCTGTGAATCATTTCCTCGCTCGTTCAGAACACTTTCCAGGGACACTCGACTGTACGTAATTGCGAATCTCCGCTGGATCCGTTCACTGTACGAGAATCGTCAACGCGACACGTACCAATTTCCACTCGGATCTTGAGAACAGAACATTGACCATCTCCTTCGTTGGCCCGTCAGAGAGACTGCGAGCAACGATCGGTCGCGCTGACACGTCTCCCATCGAAACAATCGAAGAAAGAAACTAATCAGCCACTTGTCAATCGTAAAGAATGTTCGTTTCGATCGTCATCTGCGCGTGTTTTACCTGGTAACCCTTTTCCGTGGTAGGCCTTCGTTATTCAACGAGTTCTACTGCCCCGTGCACGCCTTACTTTCCCCCACTACGTCTACGCCGCCGCTACCCCCTCTCTCTCTCTCACGCTCTTTTTCATTCTCCCTCTCGGTAGCAAGTGCCCCTAGATTCTGGCAACGCTTCTTGCTACTGAGACAACGGGACAGTTTTCGCACGGCGCACCCTCCTACCCAATCGAGAGTCGAAAACGCACGGATGCCGTGAGGGGCCAGTGCGTTAACGCGGTTCGCGTCAGATTGCTTGTTTTGCTTGCGTGTGCGTGCACAACGTGTTCGATTAGAAAAAGGTGCCTTTAAACGTGACAGTGTCGACAGGTACGGAGGATTATGGCTCACCTTCGATCAATCGGTTGTCCTGCCGAGAATCGTCGCAATCGACGATGTATCTCATGTTGCCTTTTCGTTATCTCTCGCACGATCACGACAAACCCTCGACTCGAGGGGAAACCACACGAGTCGTAGGTCAATTTATGCCGTGGCCGAAAATTCCGGGAATTTTCAGATAGGAACTGTGTACATGGTAAACGCTGGACTTCGTCCCCATGAGGCTTATGTTGTGCTCCAGAGTTGCATAAAAGAGCGTATTCAGTTTCTTTTTTTTTATTTCTTTTTCTTTTGGAAAGGTGAAGCTGTATCCGTTTCAGTGAACCAAGCATCGTGTTTGTTTTCCCGACGCTGAATGATTGACAGATCCAATCTAAAGCGGTGATAGAAGAGTGTTCCCTGGATTTATAATATATTAATGCGACGTTTTCCGGGTATAATGTTTAATGAACGACGACCTTGAGTGTCGTTCGATAACCTACACGAATCGTGACAATACGATGACTATCGCGCTTTTTTATTTTCTATGCCAGGCATGAATCGCTAAGTAGGGACAACGAGAGAGATTGTATCTATTTCACTTAACGCTAATTTGAATTTTCTGGTTTGGAAACGTCACAAGTTGCTTGTATTAATTTCAGTTGTTTTCGATAACGTAGCAATCGTTGTAGATTAATGTTCTTGGATTTCTCCATTTTTAAAGGTCGTTCAATTTGAACCGTTTCTATTTATATCGCGAAACCACTTTGTTGATTCGTACCGTGAATTATTATCCCGTCGAAATTTGATTTTTGGCAGGATCAGCACACGCAAGACTAGCTTCGATTTTCCATTTGGCAGTCGTCCAACTAATACGGTAAAACCAAAGACGCGAAAAGTTTTTAATTTATCGCCGTAGGGAAAGTAACGATTGTACCAGCGGCTGCATTTCATTCCGTTTGTAGACGATGACTCTCTCCACGGATGCACGATGCATTTAAAACGTCAGTCAGCGACTGGGATGAAAAAGAAATATATAAATCCTCTCCTGTCGGAACAAATGAAACGACAATTCGCGTTTTAAATTGCTTCGTCGCCGCACGATTGTTCCGTGCTCCTATTAAATTCCATTTCATTCCTTTGCGCTTGGTTTACTCATTATTTACGTAAAATTATCGGAATCGCAACGCCAACGTAGATTCGCCCGAGGATAAACGTCGCATTAATATTTCACGTTGCATATTTAATTTCGATGTCACGTATACATCATTACGATTGCACGGCCGCGACTCAAAATTATTATTTTCTCTCTCTCTCTCTCTCTTTTTTTTTTTTTTATTCCATCGCGATTAAAAGTCTCTAGCACGACCGTGCACGTTTAAAAAGTACGCTCGAGGCGTTTATAGTGCAACGTAGCGGAATAAATGCGCTGTAAAGGCTGCACGCTCGTATAGATAGGTCCCGGCGGGGTAGAGTGTGAAAACGCACATGCTGTGACACACTTGAAAAGAGTTTCGTGACAATCGGTTTAATCTCTAATACATACGCGGGATTTTACGGGACAAAGAGTTTCTTTATCTGTTCGCTGTATTTTCATAAATAGCAGAGGAACGCTGGCGCTTTTCATTACCGTTCGCGCGTGAAAACCGACGAGCCACTCTGGCATTTCGTAATTGTGTCGTTGCGCGTAACACTGAACGATTACTAGTGAATGAAAAAACAAAAACGGAGGGGGGTGGGGAAGGGAAGGGAAGGGAAGAGGAATTTTTCAGTGAACAGTGCGACACAGGGATACAGAGATGGATTAAATTTATAGTTCAATGAAAAGAACATCGAAGGGGACACATTGGCGCGAGGATTTAGAGGATCCACGTTCGACGACTTCGAGGGTTTCAATTAGGCGACGTAATCCAGTGAATCGGAATTTAGTAACAGCTGCGTGAGACTGTCTTCAACGATGATGCTGAAAGAGGGCTGCGGTGGCGGGAACGAAGCATACTGTTGTCCAACGACAAGACCGTCGGGGAGCAAGCTCGAGAGACGAAAAATAGAAGATCAACGAATCGTAGCGAGCGCGACGATCGATTAAACGTAGCTTTTATCGTGAATCTACGATTCTTCTTCCAGCCCGAGGGGATTTCCGCGCGCCATAGGTTAGCTGGAACCATGGGGAATGGCATGAACAGGGTAAGGAGTGCAATCACGGACGAGTGATTTTTATTGTTCGGCTGCAATGTGATGCTTGAATTGATAGAAAATATTAAATGAATCGTTAATTGTTACTAACCTGCGAATTTTATGCGTTTATGACGTACGGTAACGTGAAAAGACGTACAAAAAATGTGCATAATGTATGTTGAATATAATCAATTAATTAATCTTTAGAAGCCTGATTTTTCAATATTAAATTTAAGAAAGTATCAATGTATTTATTATTTGAACAACTTTGACAGCTGACGTTTATTTTTTTTTAACTTAATATTAAAAACAAACCAATTGCAAGTGTACGATTCGATTTAAATGTCCAGTATCAAATTAGACACTTTTAAGGGTTAATGTAACGTGTAATAAGTATTAGTGTAATATGTATTAGTTTATATCATAAATGCATAGAATCTGCAGTCTAGTTATTGTTAAGTTAAATGTGCCTAATTTCGATGCTAACCCAGCCATCGACACTTTGGATTCACTTTGATAAGGTGTTGCGTTTGTGCCTGAATCGTAAAACCTCGTTTCAAGTGTCTACAATTACAGTTATTATTTTTAATATACATTGAATCTGGAATAAAAATAAAAATTCAGTATAACATACATTGGTATGTTTAAACTAATGAACAAAATTTCGTCCATTTAAGTCCTCTTTAGAAGCAACAGCGTATGCTTGTCGGAACTACATACGTGGAGCTATGGTTTACTTTCAATTTATTCGACCAAAATTATTTAGCAAAACAATTACCCTCAGCCTTGACGGCACAGTAAAAGATACTATCTTCACAAAATACTCCACGTTGCAATTACTATAATTTAGCAACTTTCCTAGTGTCGTACAAAGTGTCTATCGTAAAAAAGTGTGTCGACAATTAGGACGTTTGTTTTACACGAGAAATACGGCTGGAAGTACGATAGATGTTACCGCGCAAGTAGAAAAAAAAAATCGAACAGCGGGGAACGCTTGTGACACGCAATGGCAATCAAGGAAAGTAAAATTACGTTCAATTTCTAAGGTGATTCGTGTCATTGATTACTCGAGTTCTCCGCCCAATTCTCGATGTTGCTTGTTATATACAGACGCTGCTTCGAACATGCTAATCGCGCACGTGCTTCTGCAATGCTTACGTTTCGTTACTTTAAACGTGTACGTATCGTCGAATCATTACACAGCGACGTTATGTTTAATCGACCTACATACGAGCACTACGAAAAAAAAAAGAAAAGGATTGAAAAATGTTCCGTAGAATTTTTGCAGCGTGGCTAGCATGATTTTATTCTTAAACGGTTCTAATGCGTAAACGTCGCGATGGAATCTAGAACTTGGCCCATTTGTCGACGATTTAATGGCCATTCCCAAGAAGCATTGCACGATCCACACACAGTGAGTAACTTTAATATTCGGATGCATTGCAATTTTCACTTTGTCGCTTTGTAACTTTGTCCGCGATGAAAGATAGAGCAATTGGGGCATATGTTGCATTAACACGTCGAATCTAGGTCTACCATTGAACGCTGAGCAGAAAGTGTTACTAATGTGGGACTGTATTTCAATGATCGGTGTTGGTGAACTTTGTGGAGTAACGGATAAAAATCTGTATTCAAATTTCTTGAAGAATAATTTGTGTAAAAGTGGAAGGAATATGGAGATTCACGAGTTAAAATTTTGTCAGGATAATGACCTAACATATTAAGCTCGTATTATACAAGAATATTTACCTTAGAATTGTCCTAAGGTTTCATGTGGTGTGCTTTAATCTTCAGACATGAGTTCCATTTAAAATTCGGGGTAATTTAGGTGAATTAGAAGAATGGAATGACATTCCAATAGGATATTTAAAAACAATTCTCCGCAATATGTACCTCAACATCTAAAACCAATATAAAAATAGTGTTCACGTTACAAAGTCGATTTAAAGTATGATTAAATATAAAAATACTAAAGTAAAATCAAAGTTGAACGCTTCATAAGGAACATGACCAATTAAATAAATAAACTGTACGCTTTCGTTACCTAGACTCAATGTTTTGATGCAACATGTGCCTCAATTACTTTACTCTTTTATCGTACACAAAGTAATAGAGCGGCAAAGTGAAAAATCGCGCTCGAATGTTAAAGTAACCCGCCGTATATAACTAGGATGCATCATGAAGATTTTAATCGATGGTCCCGATGAAAAGTTAAGAGCTGGCACCATTGTTCCCAGCGTTCGGCTAGAGACACCTCGCTTAAGAATGCAGCATCGATTAAACGATTATACACCGCGTCTCGCCTTGTTCTACTCGCTCGAGTGATCATCTACGAACGATGAATGATTAACAGCGGAACACCTGCATCGAAAAAGCTGCTTTTATCGATTTTTTTTTTTCGACGCTATCTCGAGCACCACTAGACTTCGTCTCTTCACGCTTAATTGCAACAGGGACTGTCGACTAGATGGAGAGAAAAAAAAAAACGCGAAATTATCGTGCTCGTGCGTGTTCAGGCATCGCTCATTAACCGACGAGTACATCGGGAAATGATTCGGATTAATTATTCGCGTACGACGACTTTGGACGCGCTTTGCGTACCACTTCTCTACGAGCACCGTTTCGCGATGGGGTTGCCTCGATCGTCTCTTGGGAAGGATAACGTGTTTCCTAGTCTTCCGATCTTTATCATGGATATTCTAGCCTTGCAAGAATTCATTATGCTAAGAAATTGGAGTTTCGCATTTTTTTAAAGATGACGAAGAATTTGCTGGTGGGAAATAAATAATAATGGTTCACTTGGGAGCTGGTCTACAGGTCTTCGGCTTATCCTAATTTCAAAATTCACCTTAGTGAACGTCTCTTATCTCAAACATGGTATGCAAAGAATACGCGTTTTATTTTGAAAAAAATTAAAGAGAAGTGTGGAGCATATTTGTCGTTGGATACGATGTAACTTTTGTATGAAAACACTTCATAAATAGAATAATTAGTAGAGTTATTTAAGGTGTCACTTCTAAAAAATAACACACCAAATTCTTACAATAATTGATTAGGTAATGACTGCATCATGGATTTCATGCACTTATGGCGTGTGTTAATATGAAAAACATATATAGAGACAAATGTTTAATAAAATGTTACGATCATTATTTTGCTTAAGGGTATATATCCCACGTACATTGTTTTTATACTCTATATGTGCATAAAATCCCCATTCTCAAAAGTACAGGATTAATTTAACGTTTAACCGTACTCATATATCCTCCATTAATAAATAAACAAATCAGATATGTCCCACCTCATCCGTGTTTTATTAAGAAAATACAATTCTAAAGCTCCCCCTCAGAAATCCCCTCACATAAATACACAAACATTGAAGTGCACATGTTACACGTTCTAGCACAGCACGTATAACAAAGAGACTTGTATATTTCTCCAAGTTGGCAGTCCTAACGTACGTTCGCAACTTATTAGCCGCTTATGCAACATTTATTGGAGTGACGTGTTGTTGTGTTTGGTGTCTATAGGTCCTCCCCGGGCTTTATATCGGGAATTATCACGACAGCAAGGACGCTGATCAATTGGAGCGATTCGAGATCACTCACATTCTGGCGATCCACGATACCGCGCGGCGATTGCATTCCGTAAGCGCGAAAAAAGACCACGTCTCTCGATCTCGCACGTGGACAGACGACGTTAAATTTAACGAATTGTTTATAGGACAAACATTATTTATGCATATTGGCGGCGGATAGCCCGGATCAAAATTTGTCCCAGTACTTTTCCTTGTGCAATGACTTTATTCACGCTGCACGTCTACGCGGTGGGAACGTCCTGATACACTGGTGGGTACAGCTTCTCTAATATCCAAACGACGCGAGAACATATGAGCTGTTATTTTTGAAAATGGTACAAGTCCATTTGGAGCTACAAAAAATCGTTTATTTTTGAAACAATTTTAATAATTACTGTTTTATAATAAAATCTAAAAGGTTTATAGTTTTAAAAACATCACTGGAATTGATTGTCCTTCGCCAATATTTAAATTAATTCAAATGCAAACTCTTAAATATCTCGATACACGACAACAATGGACTTATACCATTTTGAAATATAATAGCTCGTATGATTAACAACAGGAATATGAAATCGTGCACGGATTTCCATGAAAATTAGTTGAAACGTTTTCGACCTTGTTGCTTCGTTAAAATTTGTATTCGTTGGTTCAAGCTATCCTGGGAATCTATGGATAACATAATTACACTTAAAAAAGATTTTTAAACTAATTCTGCATGTTTTTTAAAATTTTGCGCTTACTATTCGATATCTTCCTTTCGTACTTTTGTACGTGAAATGTTAAGAGGAATTGATTCATCTGAAAAGATTACAATTGTACTTCGAAAGAAAGCTGAATTATACATTGCAGGATACGCAATCAATTTTTTGTATATCGTTGTACTTTGAAAAAAATGAGGTTACATCAAGGCAGACCTTGTCGTGCCATCCAACTCTTTCCCCTGTAATTTGGTTCTATCTTCCGCGAGGCAGGAGGCACGAAACGTTGAGTTTGCGCGAGCAGCCTATTTACACAATCCTCGTACCTTAATGATCAATCGAGAATCTAATTTCCATAGCAGAGACGTTCACGTAACGATATCCGGTTTCAGCTTAGCCGGCATGTCGAGAAGCGTGACAGTAGCGGTGGCCTATATTATGAGTACCACCAATCTTTCGTGGAAAGAGGCACTCAAAGTCGTCAGAGTGGGCCGTTCCATTGCCAATCCAAACGTCGGGTTCCAGCAACAGCTCAAAGATTTCGAGTCCAGTAGATTGCACGAGGTATTCAAATTGATACTCGCTGTAAGTTAAACGATAACTGGGACCGTCCTTACGGGTGCAAATTAAGTGCAAGAGAGTCTTGAACTGTAAAAGAAACATTTCAATTTACAGGTTGAATATCTTCAACAAAAAATGGGATTGTAGTTCAAGAATATAACTTTGACACGGATCGAAAGAATCATTTCCATAAATGGAATAGATTGCCGATCTTCTATAGATTGGATATCTTTAAAAGAAAGGGGATGATTCTAGATGAAAAATTTAACTTTGAAATTCTTTCTGGTTAATGTAGTT
>NC_071976.1:25281952-25292643 GCF_026283585.1 Hylaeus volcanicus
ACTTGCAACCATATTTTTAGTTAACCTGTGCTATTAATTTTCTTGGACGCGATACAAGCAAGTTTCCTGTGTTAAATTAAAAAAATAAAATCAACAAAGGAGTTCCAAGCAAGGTTAAAAAAGGTCAATATCTAAAATTCCGAGGCTTGACTAATGACTATCCTTTGGACTTCCAAAACTAACATACGTTAAACGATCGATTTCCCATTATACAGGATCTATTCTATTCTCCAGTCGATCGAGGACAGAAAAACATAAATGACGTTCACGTAAACACATGTTACATTTGACCCTGTTCTCGACTCATCGCAATTTTTCTACTTTGACGATTATTAGTTGCAAAAACTGTACTAGTATCGATCAATTCTGCTAAATGTTCAACGATTCCCCTATTTACCTTAATAAAAAATGAACAGGTCGATTTTATGTAAAGTTCGTGAGTAATTTTTCAGGGCGAAGGTTTATTCAATGTTTATGTATTACGTGGTTCACCGTCCCATTTCAGCCAGACAGTTCTTGAACTTTGACCTGCTTGCCTCCTAGATTAAAATCCGCTGGATTTTTATTTTTGAAACCGCTTGATAAGATTTCTTAATTCATCGTCGGGTGCCGGTGTTAAAATATATCGTTGACGTATGCGGGAAGGTCAGTTACGAATCCGATAAGATGCCTGGGACATTTGAAATATTGAGAAATTCTGAGACAGAACAATCACAGGCCTATATTGGGGCCAGAGGTGGCCATTTTCAACGCCTCCTGTGAAGGTAAACAACTGTATATCATTGGGGTATAAAAATGGCTATAACTGGGGAAGATCGAATAGGCCACGTGTTTGTACGAACTTTTTGCTTTGTTTTTGTGTCCTCGATTGATCGCCGAAGTGTGACCCACATGTTAGGATACCGTATGGACAAAGTCAACAGAATTCTATCCATAATAATATTTTCTGAAGTCTGCTCAAATTTAAAGAGGTCTAAAAGAATATCTAGAAGAATAGTTTTCACTTAGGAAGGTGTAGATAATATAGACATTTATTTATGTTGATTGAACGACTGCAAGATTATATTTTTCTTGCGTCATTGTTTGTTTTCTTCGGAAACGAGTCGAGAATTTTATATATTGGACAGCTTAAAAATAAAAAGGCTCTAACTGAAGTTCCATTTATCGCAAGAGGGTAAATATAACTTTGCTTTCGTTTCACCAAATAAATTTCATTCAAATAAATTGTATGATAAAATAATTTTTATCATACAAAAAAAGATATAACCGACTTTGAAAAAAAAAAGAAAAATATACATGTCAAATTGATTAACCTCCTCCTTTTCGAAGTCGGTTAAAAATGGTACGCTCCTATTTAAGCTTGTTATAGAGATGCGCAAAAATATAATCAAACAAAAATTTGAAAAGTGTACAAGATCGTTAAATAATAGTTTAGATTGAAAGAGACGAAAAATACGAAATGCGGAAATAAATAAGGTGTTTCTCGAAAGGGACTGTGAAATTTTCTTGTTGACTAACAGAATATTTAAATGACGTCTATCGCGTTTAATTGCAATCACGCGTACTTCCATTTAAAACACAAAAATTTGAAATGTTCCTTACCATTCGTACTTGATCGAAAAAATCCTGAAGGCCCTTTTGGGAACCCCTATATGTAAAGTATACGTCCAAACATTGAAAGAGCGTGCTTAATTAAGGAACTTGACACGAGGATCGATTCTGATTGACGTAGGAGCGACGCAGGTTGAAGGAACGATTTCCAACCTTGGCACTAGAGGAGTCCGATGCGGAGATGTGTCGTACTACTTTAAGAAATTACGAAACCATGGCATTGGCTCGGGAAGTGTGCGAAGGGAAATGTGCCATGGGCCGTCCTTGTCCGACTGGGCTATGCAGGCAACCTTCCAAAAGGTTCGTTACTTTTTCGTACAACAGTGTCAGGTTCCAGACCGCTCGTGTCTATAGACCGCAACGTCCGTCACGATTGCTCTCGTTTATCTTTCTTCCGCAGCTCGATAACGTAGGATGGTGTCGCATAGACAGAAGAAAATGAAAATGATTACTCGTTACGTTTCATTTTTTTCTGTCTATAGGAGCCCACGAAGAAAGGCGTCCACGGGCAGCACCAGCAGCCTGAACACAGGAAGAACGCCTCCTCAGACACCTAGGTTGCTACCGTCTGCACCACCATCGCCAGCCATGCACAGGTCCACCAGTGTCCTGTCGGCGAGACCTAGAAGTGGTCCTGCTGGGCTCCACTATTACACTGGATCGGCACCACCTTCCAGGTGAGCCGGGAAATGTGTAGGGGAGAGTACTGTACCAGAGAACATTTTTCGAAACCAAGCTTGCCAAACTTTAACCTAATATGGCAACCACAACATTTGCCTACAGACATGAAAATAAAATACATTTTTATATGTCTATGCATTTGCCGAATTCTACAGAACAAAATAATATTAGAAAATAAAAGCGAATTGTTGATGAAAATCTTAATAATCGCTGCTACATAGATGAGAGTATTAAATGGAAAATCAAAAGTGTTCCTAGGTACATCGTGCTCTAAGTACAACACTCTCATCTACTTTGAAATTAAAGTATAACATTGAGCTACGTTTGCTTATCTATCGCTTGAATATTATAGGATGATTTCGTATAATAGTCTTTTTGTATAAATGTCTTAACACTTTTCTTTTGGAAGAAAAATCGCAAAAACCATCTGGCCGGGATCTTTTGCACGCCACTGTATATTAACAAAAATACAGAAACCTATGAACTAGATAGGCTAAGCTATTCGGTAATAATACAACTATTCGACTAAACAACTAAAGTGTTCTTCATCACGACTCGCCCTCGACTCGTCAACTTAATAGTATGATCTTTCCGCCGAAACATCCCTTATTAACGACTCGCATTTTGTTAACGCAAACTGTTTTCGGCCGGATCTATTACCAAATATGATCATGTCAGCCTTCGTTCGTTCGCACCTCCTGTTTTCAAGGGGCCTCGCGTTGCTGGGCCTGATGACTCGTGGGTTTTTCCACCGAGTCTATAATATTACTATAATTCTACGATATTATTAGAGAAACACTGGGATTCCTAGCTCAGGGACATTGACCTTACACCATTGTATCCTTATCATTATCATCTGAACGCTGAGGTCCAAGAGTCAGGGACACTGAGCTTTCGCCATTGTATCCTCATCCGTCAAATAAAATCCTACAATAGTACCCATCGTGTTACACAGAAGCCTCTTCATCCGTTGTCCTTTGATATAGGATACCAGCTCCCTCGATCCAAAGTACACCGATCTCATAATTTAGACTGTCACTGCTCACAGGACCCTGATTCATCAATTCTTCGATGTCGTTCCTTCCAGGGCGGTGTCGAGGGTGGACCTATCAGGAGCAGTAGCCTGTAGTAGTAGCAGCACGAGCCTGCAAATGCTAGGCAGATCAGGCATGTCGGGCAGTAATTGGAGGTTGACCGCCGGTTCCGCTCCCAACACGCCGAGACCAACGCCGCCAGTTTCTCCTCAGCGTTGGCCAAGACGATCCTCCACTCGACAGACACCCCAATTGCAAGTCTCCCCTGAAACCTCCTCCTCGACGACGTAGCATCTCCGGAACTTCGCTTCGTTCTCGACTCTGCCCGAGTAATTACGGAATCGATTCACTCGGCGAAGACAGGCGTCGGCCATCCGCGAACGTCGGATGACCGTGTCCCCCATAAAATTGCCATAATCGGCCCCCTGGAAGACGATGCTCGCCGAAACGGCGTAAACGTTGAAACGCTTTCCCGAAAGGACACTAAAAAGGCTTAACGTACCCGGATACTTCAAACAGCTTCAACTGCAACGAGTATATACGCCAGCTTGCCATTTCATCGCTAACGCAGTTTTGCATCGACGTGCAAAGCGGTAGGAAGCTTGAAGAGTCTGTCGAGAAGCAGAGAGAGAAGAAGAAAAAAAAAGGAACGTTGTACGATAACGAAGTCGCGCTCGAGTTTCCTCGTTCGAATCGTAAACGGAGCTCGGTTCCCGAGAGCTGTTGAGGTTTATTAAAAGCTTCGGTGGATTCCTTGGCTGGGAAATTGTGACCTAGTCGACGCGAGTCTCCATGTGATCGTTAGCAAAGAGGGAACGGGTACTTTGTTAACGGTAGCCATCAAGATTCTCGATGAAACCGTTTATCGAGCCCGCTCTTGGACTTCGATGGTTGTTTCTACTTTCGTTAGAAAAATTTTGGGACACTCGAGCTTGGGAATTGCTGTTCTCGTTTGAACGCTCGTATCGATTGCAGGCGCGGTGTCATTCTCTTTGTTTTTTCGTTAAGCAACCAAACGATGCACGCCACAAAGATGTTATATTATGGCGAGAGCGAACGAGAGGAGTCATTTTTCATTGGTGCTCGAAGAGTGATCGTCGGAAGAGTTCCTCCCCCCGAAGAAACTTGCATCGACGCGAATGATCGTGGATGGGCAACGTGGATTTTGGAAGAATAGAGTGGATAATTATGATCACATGATCATCATTATCTATTCTTGTTTTCATGTTGTTGGACAACGGAGCACTTTTATTTAAATGTGTTTGAAAAAGTATTCGAATGCTGTGTCTGGTAGTTGTGAAAGTATAGAGTACTTTTATTCGTCTTCATCCTCGAATACCGAATGAACAGCTATCTCTAGCAAATCTTTAATGAAGTTGGTGTAAAGAGCCAGCGTATGTATGTAGTTTGCTAGTGGGTCTAACTAATATGGGTACGATCTCCTTAATTGTATAGAATTCTAATCTAGTAGATTATGCCCGTTATTAGTCAGACTCGCCAACTTCTCATGTAGTATGTAGGAGACTGATATCCTTTCATTTGTTGATTATTCTATGGAGGTGATTTATGTATTCAAAGAACTTCTATTTGAAACTTAACCCTTAATATTTATTATTTGAACAACTTTGACAGCTGACGTTTATTTTGTTAACTTTTGTTCAACAGAACATTATGCAATGGTAACATACATACAGCCAAATATTAAAAACAAGCCAGTTGCAAGTGTACGATTCGATTTAAAAGTCCGGTATCAAATTTAAATCTTAGGGCATTTGAGGGTTAATATCTGCAAACATATCATAAATTTTACTTCAGCTTGTTTTATTATAGCGTGTAACTGTTAAACCAGTCTTCACACTGTATCGTAAATCACGATGATCCTTCGATGAACTATTTTTTATTATACCGCAAAGAAAATAGTGATAATTCCCATTACACCAGACCTAAAATTCGGTATTCGACGACGCAGCGAATAGAAGTGGGTAGATAATTAAATATTCGACAGCATAAATGGACGCAAAGTACAAGTGAATATTTGCGCATAAACGGATGCAGATGTATTTCGATTACAAAAAGATCACTGAAATGTGCCCATCCCTGTGTGTGATTTCGTACTACGCGCGTGATACAGCAATCACCGACAATCTTGCGTACGATTGCGCGCACACACGTGGACGCAATCGTATCCTCCTCGTAAAGACCTCTTGTTAATTAGCATTTTTAAAAAAAGAAAAAAAAAAGAAGAAACGCGCATAATGAAAGTTGTTGTTTACGACGAAGACGGAGCCGCGATGGATAACAAGTTAGCTGATATTGTAAATATCGAATTGTCCAAACGGATTCACCGTAATAATACTTTACTGGTAGAGAACTCTCGGCTACTTTTCCAATGTAATATTATTGTCTCATGGAACGTAGGAAATTCGCTGTTAGACGCTCAGAGAAATCGTCGAATTCACGTTGAATCGATCGTTACGTTCGCAAGGACATTCCTCGTTTCTTTCGAAGTTCATTGTTCGCGAATTAACGATAATCGCGTGCGATTTTCAACACTGACGCACTGTTTACATTATTGAGAGCACGATCCAGAGATAGACGAAATTCTTCAGATAAAAATTACGAAGATAAAGAGGATATAAAGACATCATCGACACACTGAGTACGGGTGTGTTAAGATAAAAGATTGGAATGGGAAATAAAGGGCGACAAGTGTTGGTCCCGTTTGAAAATTTGAATTACAGGATGCAGAAATAAAACTTTAAGTGTTTTATTGTTGAAGGATTTCGTCCCACCTCTGGCAGGGAGCCCTCGGGGTTGGTCTGGGCCTCACACTTGGAACCTCAGCTTTATACAAAAATAAGAAAATTGTGTGGAATATTGAGAATATTGATTTCGTGATTTTTTATATGAAGACATGTATAGTTTGACTCATAAGGAAGGCTATTAGATTCTATTAGATTCTATTAGATTCTGCTTTAGATTTGATGCTATTAATTGCTCCCAGAATCTGTTAGAAACTAGTTTAATAAACTATCGTTTAGACAGAGTCTGTCCAGGCTATTAATTAATCGTGTCTAAGGCAGAATCCAACTGGCAGACCCACGATGAAACGCTAAGTAATATTGCTCTTTATATCAAAAATATCGTAAACAGAAGCATTTATAATACTTTACCTACCGACGTACCTAAAATTGTTCATCAAATTCTATAACTTTTGGTTGAAATTTAGAAGCTGGTCAATGTTAACATTTTATTTACCGGGAACCTATTTATAGGCTTTTTACTTGCAGTATTTAGCTCTTCGAATTTATTTACTGTGTTGATGCTTGTCTACTTAACAATGATCGGTGTTTGGAAACAGACTTGGCTTTCAATGTATCCATTAACAGTATGGAGGAATTATTGTCAGCCTAGATTGGCGTATGCTACTGTAGAAAATTCTTTTTCGGATTAAAGACTGTTTCTAAATAGCCCGGTAGATAAAGCGTTAAACTAGCCTTGCTTTAAATTATTAACAAAATTTATGAAAAGCCTTCTTCAAACCGAGTACCATAATTTGACGATAGGAGATCCCGGAATTAAAAAGCCTGCGATAGGTAAAGTGTTAATCATAGAGGTTTGTAAAAGCTCGTGGAGGTGTCTGAAGTCCACCCTGAGCCTTCCTCGGAACAGCTTGAATCGTCCCGCATCATTTTTCATCTGATCTTCATTGGAACGCGTCGATTGTGTTCATGGTCTCTAGAAAAGCAATTCGCGCAATCGCAGCTAGCTTTCGCCGAGAAAGTGGAGAAAAAAACAAGCATCGCTAAAGCTCGAAATCGAGTATGGGAGATCTGGTATCTCGCCGAAGAGGCGCTCAAGCACTCGAGGGATAAGGGATGAACGAGAAGAACGCGAGCCGTTGTTCCTTGAATCGTTCCATTGAGTTTGTTCGCAAACCGTCCATTGCAATTGTTGGATTTGTAGCAAAACCACGCCGTTTAGCGCAAGTTGTTAATTCAAAGGAAAGCATATATATACACGAACATATACATATACTCGAGGCGTGCCAGTTAATAAACGCGTTTCGTGCACGTTGGAGCGATGGCGGGACTGAACACGGGACCTCTCTGGCGATTTCTGACTTCAGACACGATTTTTAAAGCGATACATTGTAGTTAGACGATACTATGTAATTGACATAAATGTAATTAAACGTATGATATTAACGAGGGGTTCCCATCGTTACGAAGGGAGACTCGGAGATGAAGAAGTTCTGGAATGTTGGCTAATAACGCCTGGTAACTTTTATGGAGGTTGAAGTGCAATCGTATCGACTACTGGCACTGTTGATGATCGATCGCAGAGAGGAGATAACGTAGTCAGGTCTCTCGTAACTCGATTCAGATTTTCAGGATTTTAAGTAGGAAGTTTGATAAGAAATGTCTACTCGTTAACCCTTTCGGTACTACTGCCGCCTATAGACGCCATCCATGAAACGAGTATGACTACTTTCTATGCCAGTGATTTCCAAAGTGGGTGCTGCAGCGATTCAGGGGGGCACTGACGACCAATGTAGGCTGTAATTCAAAAGTTCTTAATTGCATTTCCTTTGTCATATTTAATGGAACGTGGGTTCAGTGAGGTAACCAATTTATTAACAAAAAAAAAAAATAGAAACCAATTGCAAAAAGTAAATCGCGGTGATTTAAGATTGCTGCTGACGAAAATAGAGCGGAGGATTACTAAATTGTTACCAGCACACCAGTTTCATCCTTCTCATTAAGATGGTTTCGAATGTTTTAACTGTATTTTGTATTACATTCTATTCCGAGTTCAAGAAATAGTTTCATCATTTCAAAGTTCAATGTTTCAAATTTACACCTTCCTTTACTACATTTTACGAAAAAGATGGAAACATTAATTCATATATATTTCCTACGCATTAATTGCTATTGAAATTAAAGAAAAATTACTTTCCAGAGGCGTGGGGGGGGGGGGGGCTAGGATAATATTTTTTCTGGAAAGGGGGTGGTTGGACAAAAAAGCTTGGAAACCAGTGTTCTATACTATGCATTACGAAACTACAAAAGTTTAGTGCCAATCACGCTCTGGATTTCTCTGAATGCCGCAAAACACGTTTTCGTATAACCGCGGCCAGCTCCTCCGTACCGAAAGGGTTAAGTGGCATACTGTGATTAATTGTTTCGTCAAATAATATTTATTTTTGATATTTGAGAAAGAGAATATTTGTAGATTCGATTACTTTCGTACATAGACTTCAACGTTAATGTGAAACATATAAAGGAACCACTAACGAATCACAGATATTGATACCTAAACTTGAATATTTGATATGCATTCACTAATACCTCAGTTAATATTAGTAGTACCAGAAAGCACGTAAATCTAAACGGGTACAAGATGGAATTGACCATTTTACCACTTTCGCTACGGACGAAAATAAGTGGCCGTTAGCTGAGAGCTGCAATTATGATATTTTTTTTTTAATGAAAAATTTCTTACAAACGTTCTAATATGATCATTTTGAAAAACATATATTTGTGGTAACTTATTTTATATATAATATGATTGGTGAACAAAAAAAAAATGGAAACTGAAAAATAATAAAAAACAACAATAATAATAAAAACATTCATATATTTTCAATTAATCCGCAACGAAAGTGTTACTAATGGAGGCATTAAATGAATTCGTGAACAGTTCAACCGATATCGCCAGTACAGTGTATGAATTGAAATTACAGGTACCAAGTAGCCTCGAGCCGAGTTCTTTACCATCTGCAAAGGTAAATTAATAATAAAGAGGTCCAAGTTACAGAGACCAAACTGTATACCGAAATTTTAAACGTTAAGAAGCTATATTTTATTAGAACGACAGGACGTCCAACATTTCAGAACTCATTCGTACTCGTCGCCCTCGTTCGCACTTGGTTTCAGCCAAAAAAGCACACGTTCGAATAGTAGACTTCCCTCGGAAGTGCATAGTAAAACTGCAGCGTGTTCCGGGCCTTATATCGGGCCTGCACCGGTTTAATAATGTTGTGATGTGTGTTAATAAAATGTTACGACTCTTAAACGCACCCGTGTCGCACCCTTATAAACGTATAAATGGAAACTAATTGTATGAAAAAAAAAAAAAATCCAGATGTCCGTTTCCAAGTGATATCAGTCCCTTTACGACGTGCACGACACGCGCTCGTTATCGGCCGCCTTGTATGCATACACACTCGGTAGGCATACGTTGTTACAAATGGGGATTTCAGACGATTTTATAACTTGTTGGCAATGGTGATTATTATGCGACCACGTCGTACGTTAAGTAGAGAAAGTTGTTAAAATTATTTCGTGCACCGATGCACGATTCACCGACGAGCGTGAAGCATATAAGCGTTTGCGAGCGTGTCACCATATCATCACTCCGCGTCGTCAAATGCGTATATTTAATCGATTCGCGTGATAGAATCATTTATTTTTCTAGAAATCGTTCGATTTATCATAGCGTAAAAAAAAAAAAAGTGAAGAATCAATTAGCGGGTAGACGTTAAAAGCGCGCTGTTAAAGAGTACGATGGAGGCGCATGTTTCAATTCGATTGTTTAGCGTCGCTCGATTCGGAAGGTGTTCTTAAACGGTTTGCCTGTTCCAGGATTTATCGTTAAAGTCACATTCTCGACGCGACACTGCATTCTTTCGAATAGTCCGATCATCGGCCCGATCGAACCGATCGAATTGATCCAATTGAAATCGAATTCTTCATTTTGTTTCTGTTTTCTGTTGTTAAATATAAATAGGCGTTGCGAGAAACTGATGAAGGCATCGACTTCATTTTTCCTACGGTTTAATAGCACAAAATTTGTTGCTGTTATAGGGGAAAAAGGGGGCTACTCGATTTTTTTAAATAAAAGATGTTATGTAGATAAAAATACTCTTATAAAGCAAAAGCAAGCCCTTAACGGGCAAGTGTTGTTCGGTTTTATAAGAGTTAAAAAAAAAATATGCGGGACACGTTTAAACAAATTTAAGAAGAACGAAGTAAAGGTTCAAAGTTCGATGGTTAATTTGATCGGTATCGGTGGGTCTAGTTATCGTTTTTGATCAGTTCAAGAGAATACAGCGGTGATAATGTTAAAAATTCATAAAATATTTTTTATAAACTTATTGTTTTCAAGGTTTTGCTCGATATCGACATATCGCTGTTGTATCAATTAAATATATATATATATATATACACATATATATACATATATGTATATATACTAAATATATATAAATAATATATATATATATAATATGTATAATATATATATACATATATATATATAATATGTTATATATATAATATGTATAATATATATATATACATA
>NC_071976.1:25292653-25334794 GCF_026283585.1 Hylaeus volcanicus
ATACATATAATATGTTATATATATAATATGTATAATATATATATATATATATACATATACAGATATATAATATATATACATATATATAGATATGTATATAAATATATGTATATATATTTAAGTACACACAGATACACATAGGACGCATGACCATTTAAATACGACGAAAATTGCATCATGTAGAAAGGTATACTCTACGAATCGCAAGCAATCTTGGATTATGTTTCTTCATCTTAGAATTTCGCGCGAACCGTGCAATGTTGTATCGACCATTTAACGCGTGAATTAATTTTAAGCGTACGAAAATCTTGTAGTTAGGAAATGGCACAAAAATTACGAGAATAATGCTTAAGAAATCATTTCTTAACGACATTTATGTACAGTGAGTAACTTTAACAATTTCTACTTTGTTTGAAAACCGAAAGAACGATTAAAAAAAGAATGGGGTAATATTGTACTAGAACATTTTTTTTTTTTTTAAATTATCTGCAATGTGCTTCGATGTCTAAAAAGAAATTATTTCTGAAAGAGTAGATATCAAAATAGTGTTCATTTACCAAAACAATGAAACATTGGTTTCTTTGAGAATCATTTTATAAGAAACACTGTGAATTAAATAATCAAATTTTATACTTTTGTCAACTAGACGTCAACGTTTTAATATAATGCATATCTTAGTTACTTACAACGAAGTAAAAATTGCGATTTACCCGAACATTAAATTTACTCACTGTATATGTATACTTCACCATCAAGGTTTGTGACATGTATAGCGTGGATCTACGACATACAATTTGCTGTGAAGAAAAAAAAGGGAACCGTACGATTAGTTCATGTGAAACAAGTGATAACAATTTCTATCTTTGTTTAAACCTGAATGTGCATCACATTTGTCGTACATACTACATTTTACGTCGCGACGAAGAAGGTTGAAAATAACTATAGCTGGCGATTAAGGTTTCGACGTATTCGTAAAATGTTTTATATTTTCTATTGAATGCTTGAGCTACACTACTTTGGGTTGTGACTGCGAAAATAAAATACATAAAAATGGAAGAAAAACACACACACAGAGAAGAGTAACAGGAAACCGTCTTCTAAATCAAGCAGTGATTCGATTTACGCTTAATAGGGTTACTCTCGAAATCAAGACGCTGTTTCGTAATTATTTTTTCTCCCTGGAATGAAAATTAGTGTAAAATTAATCCAGAAAGTCTGCATCGTTCAGTTCTTTTCTATGAAACATTAAACACGGGAACAAACGAAAAGTACCTACACGATGTGAATAATTGGATTGCATCTGATATTCATTGAAACATTTAAAGCAGATCTCAAACGAAAATTAAATTCTTTGTATTGTTGAAACGTTCCATTAGCGACATGCCCGAGCATCAAAAGTTATCTTTCTAAGTTTCAACTTATTACACATTGACGTGATTTTGCTAATTAATCGATGTAATTATATTTTCACGAACTATGTAACATCCAACGATTCGCAATTCCAGTGAAACTGTATCAAGTTCGTTCTGAGCACTTTTCTGTTTGTGGAAACGATGTCATGTCTTTAAATGCAATTTAATCGCATTTTCGTTCGACCGTTTCTTTAAATATATTGAAAAATTCAAGGGCTTTCAATAGATATTAAGGACTGTTGAAGACATGTAACACGTCACTAATGATTTACGAAATATAACTGGGAAAATTTTGGTATATATCTGTAACAATTTAATAAAATTTCTGGCGCTTCGTAAAACAAGTTTGCAATGTTTTCTTTCTAAGCGAGGAGTAATAAAAGTTAGTTCGTTCATATAAAACGTTTTCTTTCGACGTGAGTCTCTAAATTATCTCCGTTTCTTTCGGAAATATAATACTAAGAAGTCCAAGGCAATTCGTTTCAAAAACACATGTGTTAATTTCCTAATTTTATCAGAAATTTTCCTGATATCTTCTTTTTCCTGGTAACTTTGAAAGAAACAGTGGTATTCCAGATGCCACGTTAAAGTATACAACTTGTATGTGTTAAAATTTGTTAAAAAAGGGAGGCCTCTTACATTACATGTTTAGTAATAACGATTATTATTAGATGGAGTGATACCAGTAGCTTTTGAACGTGGAAGTTTCTAAATTTACAATATTCAATATAAAGGGTGCATTCAGAAAGGCCGCCGTTAATGGACAAAGAATTGGTATCGCCATCTCGCGGTCAAAAGGAGGAACTAATTTTGGAACATTTCAAATTAAGGCTGCGCAGGAGCTAAACTAGCGCCACCAACGAAGAGCAACGGAGAATAGGTGAACTACGAAACAGTTTTTCGCGTTTTTTATCCACAATAACGAAAACAAACACATAATGATTATGCATTTCGTAATCAGGGGAAGTAAATCTATCGACCTATCAAGAGTTTGTTTCGAAAATTTGCAAGAAAAAAATTTGTTCCTTAGAAACATATTTTTATCATATTTTAAAGGTGAAATTGCAAAATCGGGCGTTAGAGTGGAATGCGGAGTGATATAAAGAATATTTTAGAAAAAGAATCGTGAGAAAATATTGCTTCTTCGCTTCAAAAAACTTGATGAGCTTCGTTGCTGTGAAATCTTGATGATTTGTATGGCAATATGGTTGCTCCGCTATCACGCTGTCCACTGCAGCGCTGCTGTCGTCTCTGCTGCGGTTGTTACGCTAGTAGTCTAAGACGCTTTTCATCATGGTTCAATATCGTAGTAAGTTTAAAAAATGCCCGCGGTCACCACTAAAATTTGTAATGTTTGATTATTTGTTATTTATAAAAATGATAAATTTGACATATGTACACTATACTGCAGTGATATAAAGCAAAGAATCGTATTAATTATGTATTTTTAAAAAATACAAAATGATTAATTAAAATGTATCAGTGGCGCCATCGATGGGAAAACATCCAAGTTTAAAGTGAAAATAGTTCCCTCTGTTTCTGCTAGATGGCGCAACTAGCGCCTGGGGTCGATAATTATTGCTAAATTAAATAAGTATTCATTACAATGATAAAGTAGATATAGTAACACTATATTGTAGTGATATAAAGCAAAGAATCGTATTAATGATGTATTTATTAAAAATAAGGAATAATTGTCTAAACGATATCGATGGCGCCATCTAGCAGAAACAGCAGGAACTATTTTCACTACAAACTTGGACGTTTTCCCACCGATGGCGCCACCGATACTTTTTAATTAATCATTTTTTATTTTTTAAAAATATATAATTAGTACGATTCATTGCTTTATATCACAACAATATAGTGTAAATATGTCAAATTTATCATTTTTATGAATAACAAACGAACAAACATTACAAACTTGGGTGTTTTAATTTGGAATGTTCCAAAATTAGTTCGTCCTTTTGACTGCTAGGAGCCGATACTATTTATTGGTCCATTAATGGCCTATCTGGATGCACCCAAACTGAGGAATTTGGAATCAAAACATCTTTAGAATTGATTGTGAAAGAGAATGTCATCGCGACCGTGACAATTCGGTGTGTTTGTAAACTTACTGTGATCAGAATGTAAACAGTTTACAGTTTATTAGTAATAATTGGAGAAAATGGAAAGCATCGAGTGAAAGATAAATTTAACCTGGTTAATCAGAAGTGCGACGTTTCGCAAGGTTCTTGTCAGTTGATCATGGGGGTCGCTTAAAGTGCTAACAAGTACTTAACAATAATGAGCACAATGAAAAATTTGTTTGTAATAATGCGCGATAAGTATTATTTCATGGGATGAGTTCCTCTCCTTTTTCGGTGTCTCTCTGCGTTATTCGCGTCGAGGTTATTGACGAGGATTCTGAAAAATCGAATGGTAAACAATTTTTTGAATTCTCCACTGGACAACGATAACTTTCTATTTTCGTTCCAGTTTTTATCTTACAGTCTGCCTTGTTTTTATAACGAACCATTTCGATCGATGTTTTTGTTTACAATTTCTTTGGAGGTTATATTTCGTGTCATAACAGTGTTATTGTTACTGTGAAATCGCTCTTTTTTTGTGAGATCACGTAATGCTATCTATAAAGAAACACACACACACAAAAATAAATTTTATCTGATACTTACCTTGGTTTTTTGTGTCGTGTCATATTGCAATTATTATTGCTCTTCTAATTTTAATTAAATGTTTAGATTATTAAGTTTACTTTTATTCCATATTCTTATATTGTGAACTTATTATGTAATATTATTCAGAAATTTCATTTCTGAGAAATACATTATTTCTAACTATTCTATACATGATACTTGCTAATAAAATTGTCAGAAGTGCAAAGAAGATCAAACCTTGCTTGCATCGCGATTAATTCACAGTGGATTTCGTAATCCAGGCACAATGACTGCCAAGATGAGGGGTCGCAGAGAACCAACAAAGATAAATACAGAGAACTGCACGAGTTTTACTGAGAAGCCAGATCTATCTCATGCTTCTCAGGGAACTAGCATATCTGGCTCTACCTCTAGAGCTAATTCAGAAGAAGCTACTTATGATAATTCAGAGGTTGCTGGTGCAAGTGCATGTGCCTGTGATCAAATCAGTTTTATCTCTGGAAACCCATTTGTTGAAGTGACCAAGGGAATTATACATTTATACAAAGAAAAGTATGCATAGTTTTTTGTGATTGTATTATCAAAATTTTTAGTTTGGATTCTCTTTACATGATTGCAATAGACATCTATAAAAATATGTGACAAGATTAATTACTTTTTAGCAAATTAACAGACATACGTCATGCAGCAGAGCGTACCCAAACTATCTGCATTCTTGCAGTCCCAGCTACAATGACCTGTCATGACCTTTTAAGGTTTACAGCCCCTTGCCACCAAGATGTTAGGCATTTTAGGATACTTAGAGATGGTAGTCCTAATCAATACATGGCATTGATTACCTTTAAATCTGCAGTAAATATTATTAAATAAATTTGTTCTAATATTTTAACTCTTCACTGAATTGTATTGCAATGTAGCAGTGAAAAGTAAACATATATTTAAAATCACATAATATTCCAGAATGCAACAACAGAATTTTATGGTTCTTTTAATGGCACTCCATATAATTCTTTTGAGCCAGATGTTATCTGTCATATGGTGTTTGTGTATAGTGTAGAAGTAACATATAATGCTATCCCTTTGTCTGGCCACACAGAATTACCACTTTGTCCAGTTTGTTTAGAAAGAATGGACGAGAGTGTTGATGGAATTTTAACAATTCTATGCAACCACACATTTCATGCAAGTTGCTTAGCCAAGTGGGGAGATACCTCTTGTCCAGTTTGTAGATATGCTCAAACACCAGAATCGCTTGCAGATAGCTACTGTATGGAGTGCAGTATGTACAAAATTTAATGTCTTTTACTTACTGTTTAAGTAGAAAGAGAAAACGAAAAATAATAACTTAAACATATTTTTTTAGATAGTGGAGAAAGCAATGATGCTCTGTGGATCTGCTTAATATGTGGACATATAGGTTGCTCACGGTATCATCAAGGTCACGCTTTCCAGCATTATCGTGAGACGCACCACTGTTATGCCATGCAATTAGGCCAAAATAGAGTCTGGGATTATGTAGGAGATAATTTCGTTCATAGATTATTACAAAACAAAGATGGCAAAATGGTTGAAGGTGGCCCTACAGCGACCAAGGCTGAAGGTACTGCAATGGAAGAGAAAGTAGATTCAGTACAGTTGGAGTTCACTTACCTTCTCACATCACAATTAGAAACTCAAAGACAGTATTTCGAAGAGAGATTGGGAAGATTAGAGCAACACTCTGTTTTACAAAATACGGAACTTAGAGAAAAATTAGGTCAGGTATCAGAAGAAAATGCTAAAGTGAAGGTAACTATATATTTTAAAATAATAGTTGGAATAGTTTTATAGACAATTAATTTTGTTTATGTGTATCTCAGGAAGAGTTAGCAACTCTAAGTCGCGAAAAGCAGAGCGTAGATAAACGACTGCAACAAGTTAGTAATAAATTAATGGCGGTTCAAACGGAATTAACCGAAGAAAAAGAATTAAGGAAGGCGTTAGAGTTAAATCAAGCCACTTGGCAAGACAAATATAAAACACTGCAAGATGAAATGACTGAATGTCAAAGCGCAAAGAAAGCAGAAGTCGCGGATCTAAAAGAACAGATTCAGGATTTAATGTTCTATCTTGATGCTCAACAGAAAGTCGAAAAGTCGGAGCTGAGGGAAGAAATTGCATCAGGTCGTATACTGATCCCAGAGACATCTGGTACTGCTAAAAAAAATACTGGTCCTTTAAAGTCTCGTAAAAAACGTTGATGTCACCAATATTCTATGTAACAATTACAATTTATGTCTTGTCTAGAAATTACGTTGATTCGTATGTTTCATGGTATTATTTTTGTTAAAATTGAAAGTTCCTGTCGAGATCGCCCGCAAGCAATTTACAAAGAAAAATTTTAAGGTTAACTTGCTGGTTTCTACTTTTATATGATTGAATTTGAAACGAAGCAACAAAAAAAAAAGTAAAAATCAATAATATACAGACCAGAAAAATGTTTTGACTAAGAAATTCAAGGTCTAAAGAATCTTTTTATTTTGTAAAGTTTTTATAATTGAGCAGTATGCGAGGACAATTTTTTAATGTTTACTGTATCTAAGAACAAAAATAATATATGAAACGGTACATATTACATATAAATTGCGGTCTATCGCATATGCGTGTATAAACATTGTGAAATAAACATTTCGAATTTTTCTTTTTTATACTAAAAAATAAATAAATTAAAGATAGGTTTGTGTTTTTCATTTTTCACGAAACTGGTATTTGAATAAAACCTAAACAAGGTATGTTTAATTAACCTGTACCAATAGTGATTGTACGATGTTTTAGATAAAAACTAGTAACTCTGTTGCGAAAACAATTATTTGAAATAAGTTTTACATTTCATCTTATAAATATTGACAAATTTTGTTTCGAAACATATATAATAAAATTCTTAGACAGGTTATCGCGATAAGTCGAAAATACAGAATAGTACGTACATAATTCGATTCCGTTCATTGAATAACTATGTAATGTAAATGTGTACTTGAATTTAAATAAATTTCTTTTACTTACAAAAAGAGCTACTTTTTCCCATCTTTTTTTATAATAAAAAAACATATAATGTTTATGCATTATCCGATGACGTACGTGTACCTTATAAATTATAGATATTTTTATTCATTTCATAATGAATGGAGTTCCTTTCATTTGGAGTAACTAAAAATTTGAAAGCTTTTAAAAACTTTAGCTCGTTTATATGTACATACTTTCACACCTTTCATAATCACTTTATTGTTTTTATGTAAAATATTTTGTTACATGATGAATTTAGAAATACGGGGTCAAATATAGTAACGGTACTTGCAAAGAAAAATGCAAAGAAAAACTTATTTAAAAAAGTACCTCAATACATAATTTTTATTAAGGTATACACATGTTGCTGATTTATAGTTTCTTTTTATAGTAATAATTATCCTATTTTTATCCTCATACGAGTACAGGTCGTTTTTAGACAATTATTAATTGCCAACACAATTCATTGGCCCTGTTATAAAATAAAACTGATATACATATTTACATTATCTACAATTGCATTCACTGGGGATGCACGTGTTTTAACTAAACGATTGCACATTTGGACATCGATGTTGGTCATGCATATAAATAAGCTTTGATTAACAGCTGACAATAGCGAAAGTTGTTATACACAATTACAACGAAACGTATAGTTTCCATTGACCTAAAAAAAAAAAAAAAATAAAAACAAACAGCCGTACATTACGAATCATAAAATTTGTTAGATAACTATTAACAAAGGAAAACTCAATGTATAATGTAAAAATAGTTCAATCGTTCACAAAGTTTTATGCATAGATTGTATAGATTCATAGTTTGTATTATTTATGAAAACCACTTTATAACAACGCATCCTCAATACGATACAACAAAATCTGAATACGTATAATTGTTTAGCGCTCCCTCCATTCATATTGCTCTCGTAAAATTCAGTAACAACAAATTATCGCAAACATTTAAATATAAAACAGTCAACTGTTAAGATATTTGTCATAGCACAAATAATATTTTGATAAATACGAATTTTTTTTAAAATTGCATACGTACGAGTTCATTTAAATACATGATACGTACATTAAAATTGGATTGGAGAGCAATACGAAAAACCAACATCGATCAGTCTTGGAATTACAATTAGCAATAAAAGTCATTATATTTTGCAAAATATATAAATATAGAAGAATAATAACTAAGATCCGTAACTACCTTGTGATAATCAATACCGCTAAATTATCGATAGGGTTCTTTACAATGCGTTGTAGATTGAACGCAAACATATACGATCCCCCTTACATTCGATCCCAATGCATAAAACTGCAATATGCATGCCTTGTGTAAAATAGTCATTGTAAAAAAATTTTCATACAGCGATTCAACACATAAAAAGTGCTTAATGATTCCATAATATTGATCAGTTAATTATTATTACCTAATAGTTAATTAGTGTAAGTTGGCAAAAGCATCTCATCGTATAGCCTTCCTTTATGGAAGTTACTCAGATCTCCAGACAACATGTATCAGTTAATATTATTAAAAATTTCTTATTATCTTAAGTAGTTACAGTCTCGAGTCATTGTATTTTAACAGACTATATGACGAAAATTTACGAATTGTAATGTACAGTGTACAACACAGCACACAACGTAAAATCGTCTTTTTTTCCATATAAGACAAATTAAACTTTTACGTAATGGATAATATAGCCAGTTATACTAGCCGCGAACTCAAGTTTAAAATGTCTATTTTAAAATATCTAGTAAATAATAAAGAACAGAAAAACGAACGAGAATCTTAAAAAATGTAATACGTCTACATTTACGGTAAATTAATTTATTTATTTCGTAACTTTTTGTTTTGTGCTAAAAACGATTACTATCTTCAGCCGAACAAGTGAAGAAAGTAGTAAAATGGTAAGATAAAATATTATAAGACGCTACTTTAAAAGTATCGATATTGACTAAAATGGATCGAAATTCTCGTTCGTTCTTTAATTTTCGGTATTTACAGGTTCCCGCGCATGATGAATTCTAACATGTTTATTATGATTAGATTTCGTACCGCTAGACTTTCCACAAATATGACATGTGTACGGTCTAGCGCCTGAATGGACTCGCAAGTGTTCTTTCAGATAATACGATCTATGAAAAGTTTTATTGCAAACATCGCATGTGTATGCTTTGTTCTCTTCGTGCTCTTTGACATGCCTTAAACAATTATACTTTCGTATGAACTGCGCTCCGCAATAGTTACACGTATAAGGACGCACGTTTCTATGAGAATTCATATGAGCCGTATAGTCGCTGTGCCGGTAAAATGCGGCACTACACTGATTACACTTGTAAGGTTTGGTGCTACGGGCAGCGTGAGTCCATTTGTGCAATTGTAAGTTCCACTTAGTACTAAACGCCTTAGAGCAAACTTGACATTCATATGGTCTCTCACCATTGTGAACTCGCATATGAACTGCTAAGGAAGATCGCAAATAAATACACTTACATATGGGGCACTCAACATTTTCGCTCTCCCTCTGAGCATCCGGAACAAATCTTCTGTTGTGAGCGCGGCGCATGTGCCGGGTCAGACTGGCCATGTGAATGAATCTTTCGTTACAATATGTACACGCTTTGGGCTTTTCGTCGTGTGTTTCTTTATGCCATGCTAATTTCTTCTTTGTATGAAAAACCTCGCCGCAGTGACATATGAAATCTTTTAATTTCTTTTTTATATTTAGATGATGTCTATTTTTGTGCTGAGTCAGGTTTGAATATCTACGAAACGTTTCATTACACAGATTACACTTAACAGGTGCATTTCCAGTGTGACCGTTAGTATGCTCGTCCAACTTCTGTTTTGTTAAAAATGCTTTGTCACAAACAGTACATGGAAATGGTTTAATTCCTAAATGACGTTTCATGTGTAATTTGAAATTTTGTTTTCTATAAAAATACTTCCCACATTGGCCACATTCTAACGGGTGTACTTTTAGATGGGCGTTAAACAATAGAACCGAAGGAAATTCTTCGTGGCATATCTGGCACTTGGTACTCTCGCGAATTCGTTTTGTTTCTGAAATATGTACTCTTGTATGATGTAACTGCAATGATTTTTCACTATTAAATCGTTGATTGCACAAAGTGCAGATCACCTCGATGTTAGATGGTATTACTAAAGTCTCGATTTTCTGATCAGGTTCTACTTTTGCAGTTAACTCTGACGACTGTGGCGGTTGAAGTTGATGTAATAGTGGCTGCTGATGATAAACTTGTTGCACATGTAAACCTGGTACAAAAATATCCTCGAACGCGTTCATGCGGCCATCCAGTAACTTGATATCCTTTACCTCGGGTTGATCTATAGGATCTCTACTACTACTCGGTCCAGCTTCTTTGTGCGTCGTAGTACTATGTACTCTGCGTTCTTTTGGACAATCGAATATTTCTGGACAATGATAACACTTGAATGTTCTTTTTGTTGGAGTTTTTCTATCTCGATCTAGGAATAAACTTGATGTAAAATGTGTAGCTAAAGATCTGCTATCTAATAGAGGACCGCTGATTTCATTGTCCGATCCTTCCGATTCTTCCCAACTTTCACGTGCCATCAAGTCGTAAGAGGTCGACATGCGTGATGACTCCTGACCAGCATACAGCTAAATATAAAAAAACACAACGTATAAGCATAGAATTCGCATATAATGCCAGTAAATAATTTTTGAATTGAAGATTTTAAATTATTGTATGATTAAAGCAAGATTTCCAGCTGACAAATCTTTATATCAAATATTTAATAAGAAAAATATGTATATTTTATTGAATAGATGTTATATCGAAACTTTTATGTCTTTATCTATGCCATGCAACAAAGAAAGAAATCTTGTATTGTTTCAAAAACTTACATACATTGACTTACTTATTCTATGAAATATACTGTAATAGTACATGATTAGATAGACTAGAAGAACTCTCAAATTTCGATATATTGTATTCCTTTTTGTCTGTATTAAAAATGGATATTACAGTGCTCATAAAGACAAATTATGTACACACCTGCCAAGCAGATTGTTCTGTACATCCATTGCTTTCTTGTTCCGATAATTCACCTCTAGGTGGCATAGTTTCATCAGCCCTCATGTTAATGCTTTTGACCTCTTCATCTATACCTACTCCACCTTCGCTACTTGCCATTGACTGTTGACTGGTTGCACTGACAGCTTTTTGCGACGAGTCGCTTATAAATGTACTAGGAACTAAGATTTGAAGCCCATCAAATTCGAAAACGTTCATTGGACCTGCATGGGCGTCTTCGTTTAAACTAAGGAGTTCCATCGACTGCTTTTGTATAATTGATTTAGAAGAATGGAAACTCTTTGAGTCAGAACTACTTGCAACATCAATAGATTCTGACAGATTTACGAGATTATGATTTTTATTTGGTGTACTAGTATATGGATCGTGTACCAACGACGATTGTTGCGAGTGAATTGTAGGAAATGAGCTCACGTGCTCGGTGATTACAGATTGATATGCTGAATTCCCTTCCATTTTACTCTCAATAATATTTTCACATACAGAAATCTCCGATCCATCTGTTTTCACGTCTCGTTCGATCAAAGAACAATCGATAGGATCTTTTTCCAATGATGCATCCATTCCTGTGTTACTTTCTTCATCATTACTTAAACCATTGGTATCCATATGACAAAACGAATGTACAGAAGCAGGTGAGCATGGTTTACTGAGATCCTTTCTAACTCTTAGCACAGAGATACCACTGCATACAGATAATGGAGTATGCGATCTAATATATTCTCCACTCTCCCCATATTTAACAAAAGGTGTATGAGGGCTAGGTATTTCTTCTATGTCCATATCAGCTTCATCAAAGTTATCTTCTGTTTCATTTTTTTCATCTTCATTGTCTTCTATTTCTTGTTTTTCGTCTTCATCATCATCTTCATCTTGCAATGTATTTGAATAAAAATCACCTGGGTAAGAATTGAAATTTTCATTAGAACCAAATTCAGAACGACTAGTGTAAGTTCTATAGGCTCTTTTTACAATAACAGGTGATGGAGGTGCAGATAAACTATTTTTATAATGGTATAAAAGACAAGAAGTCGTGATTTCTTCTTTATCTATAACAATTTCTGAACTTTCATTAGCTATCATCTCTACATCAGATTTACAACTGCTCTCATGTTCACAGGAATTGCTGCTTGATATTTCATGAATGACACTCTCTGCTCTTTCTACAGAACTTTGTTTTGTTTCTTCATTTCTTCTTTGATCATCTTCAGCATCAGGCTCTTTATGTGCTTCATTATTAAACTCAGATTCCATAATAGTGATTAAAAGACGTTCTAATTGTTCTACTTCAGGTTGAGGTGATTCTTTTACTGTGCTCTCTAGAGGCATTTGAGGTGAGGTGCCTTCATTTGCATTTAATTCTTCTCTGTGAGGAACTTTTTCAATAGTTGATTCTACTGTCTCATTATCTGTCATCATAGAAGATACTTCAGGCATTGGAACTTTATTAGCATCATCTTCATTTTTATATCTATGCACATATTCTTGTATATTCGACGATTCGTAATGAATTGTTTTACACTGCACGTCTGCAGTAACAATATCCGACGATTCACCGTTGTCGATATCCGGCAGTACACTCTCAACTTTATCTTCTGCAGTAATAACATTACAAGTGACTGACAATGTTCTTGGAATGCTATCGAAATCACTTTGAATGGCATGCTGATTTTCGCAACCCAAGTTATGGGATTCCTGTTCTTCATGTTCTATTTCAATTGTACTAGTATCGCTTTCGTTTCGCTGTATAGAATTATGTTCGTTTAATGACGGGGGAGAGACTGGAAGATTGATATCTGGTAACACTTCTTTAGATTCTTGATCTGGTTCTGGTAAAATTTCAGGTAAGATTTGTTTTGGCTCGGAATTATTTACAGATACAGCAATGGCAGTCCTACTATTTGTTTCGCTAGCCACAGTCATCACTGGCCTAACTCTAGCTGTATTAGGTATGGCTGTCACCGGTGAGATCATCTGAACAGTTGGTATTTGTTGCTGCTGGTACATACCATACGGATTATACAGCATCTGCATCATTTGATTACTCTGTGGAGCCATCGCGTACTGTGGTATCATCATAGTGCCATTATTTACAAATTGTTGATAGCTAAACGAAGCAAACTGAGGCGGCATCATTGTTCCAATCGGTGGACACTCAAAGATAGGTCCTATAGGATATGGAGATTGAGTTGGCAGATGAGCATTTTGCGCGACTGGTGGTGTACTCTGCGGCGATTGTACAGATGGAGATGTCGGTGACACGGATGGTAACAACTGTGCTTGTTGCGAAGGTAAAGGTGAATTGCTACTGGCTTTGATAAGAGCTTCAATGACTTGTTCTTTCGGATGAGTGTCCAAATGTCTTTGTAAGCTGATACCCTCCCGTAAATAGAGGGTACATACTGGACAAGCCACTGCACCCCCTGATGCTCCATTATTTGTAAGATCCATTCTGTCTCGGATATCTTAATTATGCATTATTATATTAATTATGCCAATGTAATAAAGCTCTCTGTAAAATATACAGGGTGCAGCAACAATACCACTTTCTTTTTGTCCAAGGAACACGTCTTTGACGTTACTGCCGTTGCTGTCGTTTTTCCCGTCACCGTCACCGTATCAGTCGTGGTCGTGGTCGTGGTCGTCACCGTTTTCGCCGTCGTCGTCGGCGTTGTCGTCGCCGCCGCCGTCGTGGTTATCGTCACCGTCGTGGTCGCCGTCGTGATGGTCGTTATAATCGTACTTGGTAGTAGTCGTCGTAGTGACCCGTAATTCGCTCTCGTACCGTTAATACATATCGCCAGTGGCTGTTTGCATTTCGGGCCCTATCAGGCCAGCAAGCACGTTAGAGCACGGCATATGTACGGCCAACACATTGCACCAGCCAGTGCCCCAAAAATATCGACGTTCATGGCTACCTGGTTCGTGTGTGCGATGGAGCCAGCAAGGCAGTCGCGGACAAATCAATATCCTATTAAATCGCCAGCCTCCCCTGCTCTTATTAAATTACACCTGCACCATTCACACACCCCCGTAATACGGCACCTTCCTCGAACCTGAATACTACAACTCTCCCCTAAGAGTCTTTTGTTTCTCATTCGATTATCGAAACGGCATGTTTTTCGTCTGATTCCCAGCCTAAAAACACAACAGAAAACAGTGACGAGTGGTATTCCACCTTAGAATGAGAACAACAAGAAGTCTCGCTACGAATATGGCGCCCCCTCGGATACTATCCCATTAGACACGATCCTCCAGATCCTGTCGATTACGAAATCAACGTTTTCTTCTTTACCGACCCCTTTAAATTATTTCGCGATCCCGCGTTTGCAGAATTAACGACCTGCTATCGTTATTTTATCGTTAATCTTATTCTTGGAACCACATTTCTTTACATCTTATTTGTTCACGTTGCTATCTTTTTGCAAATCCTTTTCGCACATCCTATATTTTTTTCGTTGCTTTCTTCTATCTAATCATTTATTGTTTCACGAAATTTAACATTGTAATCTGTAATTACATGTATTTTATTAATCGATACATTTTCGTTATTCGTATATTTCTCACTTCGTGTATAGTACATTCGATCGAGTCGTTCTTTTTTTTTCATTTTTAACATTAGAATACCTACACTTTCTTTCAATATTTTGTAATTTTACTTGTGCAACATTCCAACAGCTTTTAATGCACTATATTTGAATTGTTGCTATTAGTATTACAATTTGATCAATATCTCATTGATCGATGCTAGAAAGTGTTCATTTGATAATGTATTGATTAACATTTTCAATTTCGTACGCTGCGAAGATAATGGTGTAATGGTATAATTTTCCAATAATAAGTGGCTCACTATAGTTTATTTATCTATGGCTTCCAATAAGCATGCGTATCGTAACGTGCTGTCGGTGTGTGAATAACAGTGGTCAGTGTTGGTCACATTGGTTTGCATTGTTGATTGTAAGCCTTTTGATATTTAATGTATTGTAACCTTTGTATTTACATAGATATGTACATATGATGATTTATAATGCAACTCAGTCTATACATAATAATTTGTAATACAATTCAGCAATCTAAATCCTATTTGTATGAATTTTACAAGCTCGTACTAGGAATGTGAATGTTGTAAACCATGCCGATGTTAATTTTATGTCGGCATACACAAAACTGTTTTGAATTAGTACTTTTGTATTAAATTATAATTTCAACGATATTATTAACCCATCGCTTGAATAATACTACTCTGTTGAATTAGCAAGAATAAATAATAAACAGTAACAATGAACAATCAATGGATCAAGTATCTTTTTTGGTTCGCCCACGAGCACGTTAATTTTCGTGCACATGTGAGTGTTATTGTTTATTTGATTTTTATTGTATGAAACGTTCGTTATCGCATTCCAACTTTTTTGTTTAGGAAATGGAATCTATTCTTTCTATGTTTAATATAAATGCCCGTCCCCATCCAAACTGGAATGACCGTGTAAGAAAGTCAAATTATTTTAATATTTTCGAATATAGTAATTTAAAGAATAAAATAATCAAATATAAACTGTTGTTATATTAGTATGTTTAAATATTGAGATGTATATGTTTTGGTAAAGTCTTTAATAAAAATTATTATTCAAGATAGTTTATATATTTAGTATTTGATTTATTTTATTATATTTATTTAGTTTTCATTTCAGCCTTATTGGATTGTTAATTTGCCTTCAGAGGCAGTGGCACTTAAAATATCAAGCAGAGCTGTCTGTGTACGGTTTTGTATGGAACTATGGGCTAATAGCAAAAAGTATGATGATTTGCACAACAAGTTGAAAAATTATCCAATTGCAGAAATTAAGAAATATGGAGGGCCACAGAAATCGTTTAAAGTAAAAGTTGAAACATTTTGTAAACATTTTTCACAGAGTGAAAAAGTAAAGAAAATTGAAGTAAGTATGCAAATTGGGAAAAAGTTCTTGTTTATTACATTGTATAGATGTTGTACATACAATTTTATTTATTGTGAAACAATTATTTGTGCCCAGTTAGCCGAATTATTAGTTGGGATATTAATAATATTTAATATATTACAGTAAATTTTATGGAAAGTTTAATATTTTATTGAAGTCTTTCAGTTACTTACCCCTGGAAGGACCAGTGAAATTAAATAATCCTGACACAACTTTCTGTTACATAGAATTTTATGGATTGGATCCTAATAACATTCCTAATACACCTTATGAACTCTTTTTTGGTCGATGGGTAACCAACTTTATATTGTATACTATTATACCACTCCTTTATGTCTATATTATGCTTCAAATATTTGTATACTTTTAGATTACAAGTGGGCAAAGAGATTTAATTCAGAAATTATCATTGAAAACCAGAAAATTTATAGGTAATACGTCTATGGATCCTCAATTGTCATTAATAATGGCAAATCAGGCTCAAGTTCAAAAAGGGGATATTGTTCTTGATCCTTTTGTTGGCACTGGATCTTTACTAGTTGCTGCATCTCATTTTGGAGGATACACATTAGGAACAGATATAGACTTTTTAATGCTTCATGGACGTACACGACCTACGCGAATAACGCAAAAGGTAATAATTTATTCACTCCTGACCTTGTTACGCGATTTTTATTGAAATAATTATTAGATTAGGGAAGATGATGAAAGTATTGCTGCGAATATGAGTCAGTATGGCAAAAGTTCTTATTATATTGATGTAGTTGTATCAGATTTTTCTGTTCCTTTATGGCGATCAGATATGTATGTAGATGCTATAATTACCGACCGTAAGTATGATCTCATCTTATTGATACATATTTCGTACAATTAGTTTGATTATTTATTACTTCGATTTCTATTTCTTACAGCTCCTTATGGCATAAGAGAAGCAACAGAAAAGATAGGTACAACTAAATCAAATCCAGTGATAGAAGAACATCAAGCATCTTCTCACATACCTTCTAAAGTTGGCTATGGTTTACCTGAGATCTATAGAGATCTATTAAGTTTCTCTGCTAAACATCTTAAAACAAATGGAAGATTAGTGTGTTGGTTTCCTTTGTTTAGGTAAAGTATACTAATAGTATTTATCAGTTTTTAAATGCATGCAATACTAATCAATATTATTTCAGAGATCAGTATTCAGACCTCCAATTACCAACACATACATGTTTAGAACTCATAGCTAATTCAGAGCAAGTACTTAGTAATTATACTAGTCGCAGATTATTAACTTATAGAAAAATAAAAAATCCAAAGGTACGAATGAACAATTATTATTATGAAAATATGATTCACAAAATGTTTGTGTATATTTATTAACATTTTCTTCTTTCAGGAATCTGATGAAACAATTTCTTCAAATTTAACCGATTTTCGAGAACAATATTTTGCATTACGAAACGAAAGCCGAAAAGAAAAACGATTAAAGAAAGCAGGAGAGAAAGCAAAAAACAGAGAGCTTTGGGAACGAAATAATAAAGAAAATTCACATAGATGACTCTGTAATTATTTTATGTGTAATAAATGTTTATTGTTTTCACCAAATTTAATAGTTGAGAATATCATTTTTGCTAAATTATTACCGTTTGTCATCGTATATGCAATTCAGAGAAATACGCAAGATGTATAGGAATGTGTAATATATTCAATAACAAGGAGACATATTCGAATTGAAATAAATATTAATTCTTCCGTCGAATTATAACTGTTATAAAGTTAGAAACTTTTATTTACTATATTCTGACATTTTTATTCTAGTGAATTGTGTTTTCTAATTAAATTTTATAAATTATGTAACTAATGAATTATGTTTTGCTGCATTTTCCATAGCAAATATCATATTTGTATAAGCGCTGTATCCGTGGAGGATGATTGTGTAAATATTTCTGAATTAATTATAATAGATTGCATTTGTGTATAAATCGTTAGGAATGAATAGTACATTTACATATGTTACAATATTTAAACACATACATACATATAAATTTGCATATCTAAACGTCAAGTTGCAATTGTCCTAGTAATCCTTCTACTGTTTTAACATTTTCGTCTGAAACTTTTGATTGATACTGCTTTTCTATTTGATTAGCTGCCCATTCACTTAATTTTATTGCGTCTTTCTTTTTAGATGAAGGGCATTTAGGCGATGTAGCAATATTGTTTGATGCCTGAAAATAAAATGATCATAAATAATTAATTATAAATGGTTATGTACATAAATATTATCCTTACCAATAAGAGACCATAGAGAGCTCTGATATTATTTGGATTTAACTTTGCAGCCTGACAAAAGTATGCTTTGGCTAATTCCATATTGTCGAATCCACCCTGAAAGTAAGTGATTATTTATTTATACATTCAACGAAATTGAGATAAATAAAATTAAACGCAATATCCAATACTTGGGAATATTTTATTTCTGCATATCTTTGATAAATTAAGTGACTGTGTGGATTATGCAATATAAGTTCTTCCATACAAAATGCTGCTTTAGAGTATTCTTGTTCTTGCAAATACAAATCGCACAACTCGTGCCATGCTTCTTGATCACTCATAAATCTGTAAGAAATAATTAACACAATATATTACAGTTCTAAATTATCAATAAAATTTTATTCAAGTACTGACTTCTTCAAATATTCTGTAAGCTCTTTAATAGCTTCTGATGTTCGACCTTTTGCTTTTAATATAGCTATTCGTCGCTTCCTTGGTGCTGCATTAGTTTCATCTCTTTTTATAATAAACTCCAATACTTCTAGAGCTTCATCATATCTATAAATGAATTTTATTTTTGTTAGATAGTACAGACATACATAGTAACACTATAATATAACAAACAATAACATTTTAAATGAAACTTTTCTGATAATATTTTAAATAAATGAACATTACAATTTCATAGCTTCCATTTGCATGGCATGATATTTATGAACTCTTAGACTTCTACGAAATTCTGTTGTTAATATTTTAATGCAATATTCTGCTAACGAAAGGTCATAACAATCCAATGCTGCTAGACAAACTTGTTCCAAGATCAGATACTCTATACAAAAATTACATAAAGAATTATTATAAAGATGGTTAATGTCAGTATTTTAATAAAAATAATTTTCATAAAAAAATCATTATATCATACTTTCATTTCCAAGTTGATCGATTTTTGGTGCCAATATATTTTTCCACAAAATTACTACATCTTTACTTCTGCGTTCACTGTCCTCTCTCCATATTCTAAACAACTCTCGTACTTCTACACATTAAAAATCCATGAAAACATTGAAATATTCAATTTTAAATTTCATTATCGAAATTAGTTTATATGTTCTTAGAATATTACAAGAAATTATTTACACTTACCTTTCCACGACAACTTGTCATACTGGCTTCTCATTGTTGACACTTTAAACAAAATTAATTGTAATGGTATGTTAAGATAATATGTTTATAAAAAAGTTAGGGTACTAAGCAAATTTCATATGATTTATTAATTGCATTTAAGAAAATATACTGTGCTTTTATGAGTTCTCTTATGAGTACACTTATTAATTCTTCTGATTTTGTACACTACTAATTATTATATGGATAAGTGTTGAATATTTGTATTTGATTTGCTAATTTATAATTGTCTTACAATTTGGTCTTATGCCATAACCTAAACGGACAATGGAACAATGATCGTAAAATATATAAATATCTACTATATATCAATATAAATATGACCTAAAAAATGTCGAAACAAATATGATTAGCTAATTCAATAGCGATTAATTGTAAATGTTTAGTACAATTTTCAATTTATCGAAATTGATTATACGAGTTCACACGACAAACACATAAAATATAAACTATCATACTATATTATTAAACTCACTGATAAGTAGACACGAAAATTTATGAACAATATTATAACAAAATATTGTTTGAAATTATTATACACGTAATTGCGAATCAGGTGGTCGATTATGTAGGTTACATAGAGCAGAAGAAAACTGTTTCTGTCAACGATCAAAAACTAATATGACCTTAGGTAGGTATCTAATCACGAAACGAGTGGAAAATAACAATAATGCTTATTGTAAGTATTTCGTAGATTTTTGTATAAAAAAAATAGACGGGCCAATGTTTCGTCAATTTTACATTAATTATTCGTGTATACTAAAATTAAACGATTACCATAAACTTTTTCAAGTTTTAGTTTTTTAGAATATGTAAAAATATTGTTTTCTGTTTATACATCATAAATTCTTATCATATGTAGTACATTAATGTTAATGTACAATGTTAATGTACTAACTCATACGGTACAAAATATTGTTGCTATCTATGTGCAGTTACATTGCATACATATATACATATACAGGGTGTCCCAAAAGTCGGGGAGGAGCCGGAAACGGGGGGTAGCTGAGACGATTCTGAACAACAATTTCCTTTGCAAAAATGTCGGATGGGGCTTCGTTAAGGAGATATTAAGAGAAAACCCCGACCAATCAGAGCGCGCGTAGACCGTTCGAGCGGCCGCGGTAGCGAAGGCTACGCGCTGACGGCCGCGCTTGTACGCGAACAAGTGACTCGTCGTGCATCGTAGGACATTGACGCTGCCGCCTAACGCGTAGCCTTCGCTACCGCGGCCGCTCGAACGGTCTACGCGCGCTCTGATTGGTCGGGGTTTTCTCTTAATATCTCGTTAACGAAGCCCCATCCGACATTTTTGCAAAGGAAATTGTTGTTCAGAATCGTCTCAGCTACCACCCATTTCCGGCTCCTCCCCGACTTTTGGGACACCCTGTATATGTAATATGTACACACGTGATCAATGGTATAATACATATTCATTTTATTATGAAGAAAAATAAATAGATTGTACAATTTATTATCTTCAGTATATCAGGCATGCTTATCACTACTCGTGAGCAAAACATGTCCTATGTAAACTAAACAAAATATTGTAACGACGTTCACTGTTCGATCATTCAATGGCATATCTAATAGGACAACGCTATGAACCCTATACAATACAGGTCACGGACTGTGAATGTATTAATAAAGGATGTCTTCTATAGATCAATGAATAAAGCAGAATAAAGCGGCTGCTTTGTCAAATTCGAATCTCCGTAGTTCTTTAAATTTCCTACGAAATTTCATCTGAAATAATTAAGTACGATATGATTGTATTTAATAAATATTGTAATCGTTCTACAGAATATGTTGTAACTCATAAACATGATACGAAGTCTTATCGATAATATTGAATTTATATTTTCTTACTGTTATAACAAAACGTTAAAAGTTGAAAGTTATTGTTATACAAGTATATCAATTATTTATGCTTTTCATAGACATTCATTAACGAATCAATTATTTATGCGTCCGATACACGTGTCAAGGAAGTATTCTTAAATTAATTTAAATATTATTTTATTTGTTTGATATAGTTCACAATGAAAATACATGTATTGTTAAATTATACATTAATAGGAAAGATATTGTCTTAGGGTATCTGTGAGTTTGCGAACAATAACTATTTCTTACAGTTCATTTATCAACAGACATACGTTTTTCGAGAATACCGCATTCTGGCATGTTATGATTCGGTTAAGTATGTTTTACCAGTAGAAAGTTTTCTATTGTTGATTATTCGCAAGAAAATACAAACATAAGAATAACAATCTCTACTGCAGGTTACAACCGCGTCATTGCGGGCGTCAGTTTTAGATCATTATCTGATTAATTCTGACAGACATATATCGTCAAACGCAGAACGTGTCAAAAAGACGCTTGGACGCCATGATGGTAGGTGGAACCTGTTATCACTTATCTGCACTTATCCGCCGATCTGCCTTCGTAACGAATTTACTATTGTGCGGTTTAACTTTTCACGTCGTTGTAAATATCCTTGGCAAGTTTTTAATCGAAGAAAATGTTTCAGGACGGTATATGCGATACTACCGACATTTTAAGTAACGTCCCTCCTAAGAAGGTATTTATATTTTTCAACTAGTTTTCTTTATCGCTCAAATAATAATTATAATTCGTTGAAATTCAGTAATATCCTGTTGGTTGTTTTCACCTGAACTTCACGATTTTGTCATTTTAATACTGAGAATTTATAATTACAGACAATTCATGCAGAGAATGTAGATCTCTCTGACAAGTCATTGCAGGTGGATATTTCAGATGCTCTTAGCGAAAAGGATAAAGTAAAATTCACTGTACATACGAAAACTACACTACCCGAATTTCAAAAGCCAGATAATTTAGTAGTAAGGCAACACGAAGAATTTGTGTGGTTACACGATCGATTTGAAGAAAATGAAGAATATGCTGGCTATATTGTATGTTTTTTGTCTCATCTTTCTGTCAGTTTTGAATCTTAAATGTGTAACCTTGACTGTAAGTAATATACAAGAAAAATTGCATTTTCAGATTCCTCCTTGTCCACCACGACCAGATTTCGATGCATCTAGAGAAAAATTGCAAAAACTTGGGGAGGGTGAGGGTAACATGACTCGCGAAGAATTCAATAAAATGAAACAAGAATTGGAAGCGTAAGTTAAATAGTGTATTTAAACATTCTTATAGCCTACTTAATAATCTTCATTAAAGTTTACCAATTTATGTAATATTATACTTTTATTACAGCGAGTATTTAGCAACATTTAAAAAAACTGTTGCTATGCACGAAATGTTTTTAACAAGACTAGCAAACCACCCAGTTTTTCGAAATGATCATAATTTAAGAGTATTTTTAGAATATGATCAAGATCTTTGTGTGAGAGGTAAAGACATTGATTGGTGTTTAGATAAAGTTTCTAATTTGGAAAGAAAATATGAATCCTTTGTTTTATTTTAGGAAAAAATAAAATGGAAGTATTTGGTGGTTTGGTAAAATCATTTTCTACCACCACGGATGAATATTACTTGTCTGCAACTGTAAAAGATGTGAATGACTTTTTTGATCAGGAAATGACATTTTTGCAAACTTATCATCATAATCTAAAAGAAGCAACAGTTCGCGCAGATCGGCAAACAGCTAAACATAAAGATGTAGCTGATTCTTATATAAAGATTTCTACAAATCTTTTACAATTAGCTACAACTGATAATGGTAAACTAGAAAAATTTTTAACAAAAATTGCAGAAACTTTTGAGAAATTGAGGGTAAGATCTTTGGATTTATTTTATTTTATTTATTTATTCTTACCATTCATGTTTGTAATGTTATAATGGAATAGAAAGTTGAAGGACGAGTAGCATCTGATGAAGATTTAAAATTGTCAGACACTCTTCGTTACTACATGAGGGATACAGCTGCAGCCAAACGACTGCTTTTTAGGAGATTAAAAGCTTTACACGCATATGAATCTGCAAATCGTGCTCTTGAAAAAGCTCGTGCCAAAAATAAAGATGTTCATGCTGTAAGTATACTATTTTACATAATTTTATACAAGGCATAGAAATCAGAAAAGTGAAGATGTAGAACTACTTTTAACTAAACATTAAGATGCATATCAAATTGATACAATACATCTGAAAGAGGTATCAAAAATGACTAGATTAAGGTTATATCATCATTTTCTATGAAATTGTGTATTGTCTCTAAATATGCATAGAATCTAACCAAAAATTTAATTTTTCTTGCTCGTCAAGGCAGTGGAGGTTGCTGAGGTGTGTTTTTCTCTATTTGTATGTTTGCTGCCTTGCTGTAGTGGATTATACTTTAAACAATGTTCTTTGAGTTTCCAAACATGTCATGTAATATGAAACTTTGATACATAATGTACATCAAAATATAATTATTTCACATAAATTATCTGATGGATCAACATTATGAGTACTTTTATGACTTTGACTTTCATAATTAATACAGCAATATTTGATTAACTTTTATAGTATTTTATTAATTAGAAGAGGTGGCAGTAGAGAAATCAATGACTGAAATCAATAGTTATGCATTAAACCATTATTTTATTGCATGATGAAAATCTGCATGTACTTTTGTTTTCCCACATACCTGTCTTTTTAGTTCTGAATAATAAATGAGAAATTTACATAAGTCTTAAAAATGTTACTAGTGAAACAGATTTTTTGCGGCAAACGAAATTAATGAGCAATTTTATTTTGAAAAGTAAAATAATTAAATGTTTACATTTCTTTTGAGAATTGTTTACAAATATGCTTTCGCCAAAAGGGAGTTTTGATATTGTATTCAATATTATTTGTTAAATATTACGATATTATAAATTTAAGTGAAGTTTGAAATGGTTCTTTTATTTGTTGATCTAGGCAGAACAAGCTCAAACAGAAGCATGTGAAAAATTTGAACAAATGTCGGAAAAAGGAAAAGAAGGTACGTTATGTTTATTCCCTTTTTAAAAATTTATTTAGTGAGTTCTTATAGAGTAATAAATGTTATTACGATTTTATTTACAGAATTGACGGATTTCAAAACAAGAAGAGTAGCTGCTTTTAGAAAGAATCTAATCGAATTAACGGAACTAGAAATAAAACATGCAAAAGTAAGGATGCATACATTTTTTTAAGTATATATATTTAATATATGTATTTGTTGATATTTAAACAATTATTTTTGTATTTCATTTGTAGGCACACGCGGAATTGCTCAAAAAATGTTTATCGGTGTTACGAGAACAGTGATCCAATTTGATAATTGTCATGGCAAAGATTACTATGTAATCTGTATGAAGATAACAATTTATTTAAAGCTATAGTAATGTAACGGTACTGTAAAATATATATTTTTTGTTATCTAGATTTACATTACTACGAGAATGAAATCGTATTATGAACTGCAAAAGGACTCCTCGTGAAATTAATCGAATGATGTTGTCTACTATTTTCAAATTGTAAAAATCTATGTAAATGTTACAATTGTTTATGCTTGAAAGGTAGTTATCTTTTATATAAAATTTCTTAATGAAATATTTCATTAAAAATTGTAGGGTATAGATACATTCTATCGAGTTCTTTTGTAGTTTTAAATTAATAACCTGTTATAATCTGTAAGATTCTTTATATTACATATATGTATTATGTGTATGTGCAAGCTGTTTTTTAATGTGTGCTACATTCAGGAAATAAGAGATTCATGAATTTCTGATAAATTCGATCGCTAATGATTGAAAGTATAGATTACCACGGCAATATAATGAAATATTAAGAATTACGTTTTTTTTAAAAGAATCTCTTGTTTCCAAAATCTATCACATTTTATGAAACGTCCTGTATATAACGACTGTATGTATACATGCACGTATACGTATAAGTAAAAAACCTAACAGGGAACATTTAATAATTTCGTTGCTTTAAATATTTGAAAAAAGATTGCATCTGTACACAATTGATTTGAAGAGCGAGATGTGTAATGATAGGAAAAGTATTATTTCAAAATAATATTTCTTTTTCAAAATTTCTCAGGTTGATTAAAAGTCTAACATTAATTAGTACATACGAACTTTTAAGACTTTTATAGATAGAGTAGCATGTTGTACACTGTTAAATCAATTTACAATATTTTGTTCAATAAATTATAGTTATAAACATAATGACGAGTAAAGGGACCTCGAAATAAGTTACATATAACCTACTTGTACAGGAAAAATCTGGTACAGTTTTATTAAAAGATTCATTGATATTCTGCCAAAGATAAAAATTAAAAAAAAAAAAAAAAAGCAATTAAAAAGAGTAAAGTAAATCTTTGTACAAAAAAGCGTTTGCGAGTTTATGAATTTGAATTATTTTCCTTTCTATTAATCACGGTTGCAGACATTCATTCATTACTTAAATTTTCAAAAAAGAATTATTAATTTCACTGTAATTCACTATACGTTGTCTTACTTTAATATCGATATATTTTACTTTCCGAAAAAGTCGCAAATGAATGGGCACATTACCACTCATTTTCAAATCCTTTTATTATCTATTATTCTCATATCGCGTCGTCATATGTATATAACAGTCAACAGTTTCATAAACACTTAACTTTTTTATAGAGCGTCATACAAAGCAATTTTTTTCTATTGTCTTCTATGTCATTATCTTCTATTTTTCTTTTCATAAGTACTTCATGAACATGGTGGTTGTGTATAACATAGAGTGTCACAAATAATTGAATTATGACTATTACGAATCGAATGATACGCGCTTCGATAATCCTGGTTGAGTTTACTCCAATTTGTAGAATTTTTTTAACAGTTTTATACTAAGAATTTGTTAATACTTGTAATTTCATGTTTCCAGAAACATTTCAATTATGATTATTAAGTAAAAGAATATACAACTTAAATACGAATAAAATTGATAAATTTGATTATTTTTCTTGACAATCTAAATTCTTTATGTTCTATAGGTTTACAATATCAATTTATAACATACTAGCTTTCTTTTTTAAACTACCACAGTTTCTCTTGTGGGTTCAAACTAATTTTTGGTTTGGTGTTTGATCAGCGCCTCTATCGGGAAAATGCTCAAGTTTGTCGTCGAATAGTTCTTATTTATAATGCTAGACGGGGCCATTTGCAGTGTTTTTTTTACCGACATTATGGTAATGTATCGACAAGTCGGTAAAATACACTGTAAATGGCGTCATCTAGCAGTAAAAATAGGAACTACTCGAGAGGTCCGACACTAGTTTGGGCCGTTCATCGCAAGATGATGACACCATTTTCCGCGGTAAATTTGAATGTCTTTTTATGTAATTAAATTAAAGTTTAAGAGTCTTTTTCGTATAAATTAATACATTGATCAATTTATTTTTGACTGTAAAGGACATGTTTTATCCGTATTAGATACTTCAGCTGAATAAACAATTGATTTTACTTTAAAAAATGGTAGGTAAGTTTTACATTGATTTGGTTCTACAAACCATGACATAAAAACGTTTGATGTGGGCTCTCTTTTAAAGATAGATATGTGCTGTCACGGACTTTTTTGTAGAACTTTTTATGCTCAATAATTCTCCCGTACATTGTTTAGAGATATTTTTAACGATTTACGCAGCGTAGACGTACCGCAATGGAAAAAATTAAAACAAAAATGGATAAATTACAAATTTTCATTAATAAAAAAAGAAAATTATAGTCGTAAATAGAAAGATAATTCAACGTCGAATGAGAGTTGAAACTTCATACTATTAAACTTTACTTTGAACAATCCGCTCGTTTCTCCGTAACGTTAATGAAATTACTTCTTTTACTGGTATTAAATATCTCGTTTGCCGTGGCAACAGGAAAGTATACTCTGTAGAAAGAAGAAGTAATGAGCTCACCTTTTCTCATTGTGAAGGATAATGCGGGTGTTCTTAACTAGAAATGCTCTGTGTGCTCTTGGAGTACAGGATAGGGGTGCGGGGGTTGGCGTATAATTTAACCATACAGAATGTCTATCTATTATATTTATCAATTCTTCTATGAAAACCTAAAAACACAATCGGAACTGATACACACTCAATGCAGAAGATACGCGAAAATGTATATCCTTTATTATTAGGTTGTATCACAATGATTTGCTCTTCCTATTAATTAATAAAACAATTTTAGATGGATACAGAATAGAGATCATTTATATGGAAGTAGTTTCATTTAAAAAGAAAAAAAACAACAAAACACAGCAACAATTAGAATTGCAATTCCCGAACTTTTGGTTCTAAATTCTCGAGATAATTGAAATTAATAATATTGTTGTTAATAACACTCGATTGGTCCAGAAACCAACAAAAACATGGCTATTTTCTACCGCAGACTCAAAACCAGAGAAAATTGTTTCACCTTTAACTATTTTTTACTTCTTTTGCACCAGCAAGGGTGCACACGTTCAAACAACATCCCTTCAACAACCTGCCCACACGAAATTCATAATTCGAGATCTATGTACTTCAGGCTCGCGAGCATATTTATGCTCGCGCACATACAAAAACGCCCCGTCGAAGAACTTTTTCGTTTAAATAGTGTCCAACTTTGGCGTCGGGTAATTAAGGGAAACCCTTGAGCGTTGAAGAAGTTAAGAACCCCTGCAGCCAACGAGTGTCGCTGGTCGGCTGAGGACTCTGGCAAGTTCGTTGAAAATCCATCGAGGTTGTTGACTAACTCACCTTTGGCGTTTCGCGCGATAACCGTGGATGTCGGAGGATCGTTTTGGTGGCGGGCATCAAAGGGAAGCGTAGCCGTCGTAAAATTGGCGACGTCTTTTGTATTGATTTAGGAATGAAATAGCCAGTCGGCGCGGGGCGAACGCTTCGCCATAAGTTTATCGACCGGCTTCGCTTGGCTTGATATGATCGAATAAAACCGTTCATGCAACGACGACACGCTTCGGTGTCGTCGCGAATGGTTTTTCTACGTTTCAGGGGCGATTCCGACGCGTCAGGTTTATCGGTGCTCGGTGCAAAGACCATTAATAATCGAAGTAACGAACAGTGGCGCGTTACACCTCGGTGGGATCCGAGCCAAAATAGATTTTCAGCTGGACACCGCGAACAAAGAACATGTCTAAATTTAATCTTATCTGTAATCGAGACAGCGACCGTGCAATGAGGCACTGGCTCTATTACTGCCTAACGTATACAGTAAAGACTGGATAAGCGCAAGACAGGATTGACGTTCCTCAGGGGCTGCAGCGGTGTCATTTCCGTCATTTTCAAGTCACAGTTCGAGCTTGTCCACTTACACGAAAAGGTTTCCAATGTGATATGGTGATACAAAATTAGCAAGTGGATATGGTTATATTAGGTTGTCCCGAAAGTTTCTTTCGCGAGTTGCACTCAATTATTTTATGTGGTCGTGTTTCTATAAATAGACAATCTAATTTCATAGATATTCATATTGTAACAGCAATGGAGCAAAATGAATCGTGTACAATTCAGCAATGTAACATAAAACATAAAATATTGTGCATGTATTACTTATTAATAAAGCGAAAGAAACTTTTCGGACAATCTAATATTTCTCATTCGAATGTAATATTTGATTGGACGCGTTAATCGCATAATTGTTAAATAAATTGCGACGGTAATTACACAGCTGTCAAATATAAGCTTTACAAAGTTACAAAGCTTTAGTCAAATGTGCTAAAGCGACTTGTTCGTGTTTGGTTTCATAAATGAACAGATTTTGTTTGGATACGTTGTTTGAGCCCTCGGGGCCTGTAGCGGTGTTTGTAGCTACAGTACGGGTTTAGTAACCCCGAGGTACCCGAGCTAGAGGGGGGCCAGCGGGCCCCAATAGACGAGAAGTAAGAAATACTGCAAACAGTATTTAACCCTTTGCACTCGAGGCCTTTTTTTTCTGGCATCTACCAGCAACTCGAGATGTTTCTTAGCATTCTATTGTCATGAATTCTAAGGTATCTAGATTTGAGAATACGGTCACCTTTACCTCGCCGACAATCATTTTATCGACACTTCGAGCTCCAAAGAAATTAAACCTAAAAAAACATTAGGTGTTGTAGATTTGCTGCATGAAACCTAATGGTGAATGAAAGTCACCTCTCGAGTGCAAAGGGTTCAAACAATGCAGGAGCCATGTAAGACGATGATAAGAAGAATGGAAATAAGCTAGTAATAAGTAAGCAGTAGTGCAATAACTTTGTATAACAAGTTACGTACTTTAAATAAATGAATGAATGAATGACAAGATTGACTTGATAAATGCAACATGACTATCCTCATCATTGGGGGGGGGTTCCCCGTTGACACTCGGCGAGCGTGCAGTGATGATCCTAACCGAGGTATGTATTGTTACATTACTATTGTCTCACCGATACGTTTCTGCCGACCCCTTTTTTTCCTCGGACTTCTTTCTCTTTCACTCTCTGTCCTCTTTCTACGTTCGACGCCCGACTCGAGCCAAATGTAAAAACAGAATAGAAACCTCGACTGGATAACTGCAATGTTTGGGTCTCGATTTTCTTGCACTTATCCAGCCTTGACTGTATCTTGTAAATAATAAATATTACAAAAAAAAATGAAAGAATCTTTTTATACAGGGTGTCCCAAAAGTCGGGGAGGAGCCGGAAACGGGGGGTAGCTGAGACGATTCTGAACAACAATTTCCTTTGCAAAAATGTCGGATGGGGCTTCGTTAAGGAGATATTAACCGAAAACCCCGACCAATCAGAGCGCGCGTAGACCGTTGGAGCGGCCGCGGTAGCGAAGGCTACGCGCTGGCGGCCGCGCTTGTACGCGAACAAGTGACTCGTCGTGCATCGTAGGACATTGACCCTGCCGCCTAACGCGTAGCCTTCGCTACCGCGGCCGCTCGAACGGACTACGCGCGCTCTGATTGGTCGGGGTTTTCTCTTAATATCTCCTTAACGAAGCCCCAACCGACATTTTTGCAAAGGAAATTGTTGTTCAGAATCGTCTCAGCTACCCCCCATTTCCGGCTCCTCCCCGACTTTTGGGACACCCTGTATAGTACGAAAGAGTGTTCTTTCTTCTAGATTCAGCCTTTACTCCGTGCTTTATACTTGTATTATACACGCGCAACCATCCACGCGTCGTTTAGTATCGTCGCTGAGACTTTTAACAAGGTATCGGTATCGTTGTTCACGACCTGCCTTGTTTCCTTCTTCCTTCCTTCTCGATTCTGTTTCTGTGGTGAGAATTTTCACGGATGCGTAACAGAAACACTAAAACGTGTCGATATTTCAATTGTGGATTTTTATTAAAATTCGGTTTCAACGGATGCGAATAATGTTCGAAGTAAGACACAAAGGTTCGTAAAAAGGCGGGCGAAAAACGTTAAGCAACGTACGAAAAATTGTTTGCTCTCTCCGTGTACCTAGGTACTATAATGAAAAAACGGGATTTCACCGACATGAGAGACCGACGACGTGTATAAATCTTACAACAGTAAACGTAACTTAAATTTACGTCGGAGATGATACATACGATGCGTAAATACACAAAGATTTTCTATGGTAGATACTATCGATGCGGAGATTACGCACGCGGAACGTGTAAAAACGCGTCGCGCTTATCGAATTTTCGTTTCGAGTAATAAAGATTTTTATTACCTATTATCCTACTGATCTTACGTCTCTAGCGAATTTTCCTTGCTTAGACCGGAAAGAGATCAATTTTATTCAAGCCGTTGACGCGTTTCTCTTCCTCTCTTTTTCTCTTGCGTTTCTATGCTCGTTCATCCTCCGAGGAAAATCAAATTATATATCAGTGATGAGCAATTATTCAAACAGCGGGCTAATTATTTGTTCAACTTCGTCGGATAATGACGGCAATCTTTCTCGATTGCAGTTTCTTAATAACGATCGTGTTGTAAGAAGAGAGAAATATCTTTTCAGGTGTCCTTTATTGAATATGAACAATTTTGGTTCTATTTTAATGCGATTCTCTTTGGGTAAATAAATTTGATTCCTGAAAAGTAAATCAACGATATAATCTCTTATTACCTATTGCATCGTCAATATTATTTGTTTATTGAATCATTTTCTGTAAAGTCGACATAGCTTTTACCTCGTCTAAAAAGAAATGGTAAATATCAAATTGACTTTCACTTGTCCTAGGTGTATGCCTCTAAATATGCCTCTAAAATAAAACCTAGAGTATACTAAACAGGAAACACCAAGAAACATCTCCATCTCCTAATCTCGACCATCGCCAAGAAATTACAGCCAAGGTGATTGCTCCTATCGCCCAACGAACTTGAAACAATCGGTCCACCCACAGTTTACGCAATTACCGATCGTTACTTAGACGAACCAAAACACAGTGACGTTCCTATAACTCATTCGTTGATATCGGTGAATGCGTCCATTCGCCTGGGGTTCTTTCCTACGATTCGATCGTCTCTCTCAAAACGCGTAACAATATCGTTCCACTCGTTCGAGTTTACCCTACTTTCGTAAATTGAGATCGGAATTATTAAATGACGATTGACTACCATTTCTTCTTTTAGGTCTATTTTATGGAATACTTCGATATTGCGTGACAAAAATTGGGCTTTCGAGGAAGGGGGGAAAAGGGCGGTCGTTTTACGCAGACGGAAAACAAGATGAGAGATTCTCGCGGAAGTACTTTGTCTTCTTCTTTTTTTCTGTTTTTTTTTTCTTTTCTAACGTTCTTTTCTTTTTACGCAAACGATCGACGACTTACGACGTAGAGAGTGAGGGAAGCGAGTGAATGAATCGATCGAAATAAGTCTAAGTGTCGTGGTTTCTTTTATTATCCTTCTTATTTTCTTTTTTTTTTTTTCGTCGTACCGTTCATCATACACTTCTTCTATTTAATCGATAGCGGTACCACGCGATACGCGTACGATTCTATTCACGTGAAATTCGTACACGCAATGGACTCACGGAACGTGAGGGAAGTCCATCATCGTACATGCATTCAGAACTTCTAACTAATACGCAGACTTATTTCGAAGAGTTTTTTATTTTTTTTTTTTGTAAAATCTCGTTTCGTCGTCGCAGTCGACGAGAATATTTTTATCATTTTGGAAAAAACGTTTCGGCCGCCGTGCGCGCGTGTCGTTCCTGTTACGTAAACCCGACACGTTAATTTGTTTTCGCCATCATCCTGGATTCTATCGAACGTGAATTAATAAATACAGTATCCAGTATTTGATCCCTTTTTTTTAAAACTTTTCGTCTGCATTTTGTTGTTCTCCACCGTGTATCGTCGATACGGAAACGCACACCGTGCTGCTTAATTGAGCCTCCTAAAAAATCACACGTTACTTTGTCGTTATTTATTTTTTTTTCTTTTATGTTTATCTTCTTCTTTCAATTATTATATTTCCAGAGCAGTGGCATCATTAACGCAACCACGATATGTAATGTTGTTCGGTGTTGTTCTCTCTTTACGCGCGAGTTCCTGAAAAATAATTCCAATCCTGATGCAGACGAAATGTCGACGAATACATAACGAACCCTAACGCGTGGTTAAAAGTTAGCAAAACGTTAAAACCATGTAAAACGAAGTGTTTCGTTCGCATTCCTTTTCACCCTCGGCTACCGTCGAAACGAAGAATCGGAGTCCTCCTTCGATTATCCGACGAATTGTTCTTTTTGATTCAGATATGTTTGCGAAATCTTGCTGGAAATTACAATGATCTTGTTTCGTAATCGTACACGTCGCGGTTTTACAATTTTGTTGAATCTCGACGCAGACGTGCATCGAATCGTCGTCCTAATGGTTCCATCTTCGTATCTACATATTAATTTTGAGTAGCGAACAGTGTCATCGGCACCTTTAGCTAATCGTTGCGCTTAACCCTCTATCGCACGAATTTTATTTCGTATCCAAACGAATCCAAATCGACGTTATTTCGCAATTATTCGCAAGTACGCGAATTAATTAATTAACCAAAGTAAAGAGGGAACCAGCAGATCGGCCAGGTGCCTTGCGAAATTATCGCGTGGAAATCCCGTAAATTTTCCCCCGGCGAACTTTACGAGTCGTTTTATCGGGTTCGTAATCAGCTAACATTATGCAATAGAGGATTAATATCGATCCAGCAGTCACGCTTTGCATGTTTCGAATGTAACGATGGGAGACTGCGTGATTGTTGATAAAATGAAATTGAAACGTTCTAAGTGGGTGATTAATTATGGGAACGGTGCGAGAACCGAAGTAGAAGGGGCCGAGGGTTATTAAAGGGGATGCGGGGTACTCGCAAATTCGAAGCGATACCTGGTAACACTATCAATTTCAAAGTTTCGTTCACGCACGCTCGTGTTTGTGCCATGTCTCCGGCGATCGAACGAAAGCGGCCGCAAAACTTGTGGAAAACTGCCACGACGTGGAATTGTTGCCCATCCTGATAGCCGTTAAACTGATCGAAAACTCGTTGTAAGTATTAAAGAGGATAAATCGTGTTACGGAAAACGTGAAATCAAACTGATGTCGCGCAGATGCTACGGGAAAGCATTGCTTGTTATTAAATTTTTACCGAGAAAACGATTTGCCGCCGGTTTTCGGAAAGTATTCGACGAAGCTCAAAGAGAAAGTAATCGAACAGGTTTCTTCTAAAATGTCCTAAATCCAATAAATACAAACTTGAAAAGATCGCCATTTCTTGGTAACTATTTGAAATATATATTCCTAACGGGAAGTATGCTATTGTTAAGGGGTGTATCTATTGAGTCGTCGCACTTAATTATCAAGCGCTCAAATGATCAAAATATTTCGCGATACTTTTCTTTATAAATGGTATTAATAAAATTATAGACAAAAAATATGCATTCAATATACTTGATGATTCGAACGGTTTGTAGTTTATAGAATTGATCAAATATTGGATTTAAGACAAATTGGAAATAATTGCATACTTTTGTACGATTTCTTCTGCATACAAAAACATTCCTAACGTTGCAAACATAGATTTGTATAAGGAACACTATGGGAAGCTACGTAACATACGACCCTCGTTAGAAAAAAAAGAAAATGCAGACTAAATGTTTAGAAAGCTCTTCGATTAAGTCGCAAAAAAGTCCCGCGACTCAAGAACGAGCGATTCCATGAACTGTTCCGATCACGGAGATTTTACTTGTTCGTCTATTTGCGAAGAAACATAGTAAAAGTGGAGAACGTGTAAAGAACGCGCGCGTTATCCATGTTTGCAATAAAATATCTCGGGTCTATCGTGTTTTATTTAGCTCTTGGGGATTAGCTGTGTAACCTAGTGCCTCTATTATTATACGAATCTGATACGCATTTTACGTAACCTGGTCACGTATAGCGATTACAGGGAATTACGTTTACCTTGTGAAACGGAAAAACGACAAGCATTTTTACGATTCCGAAACGATCTCCGTGGTGAGATTATTTTTATTGTTCGAGACCGTTTCAATGTGTACTGTGTTGAAGAAAATTGACGTATCTGCCTAGAAACGTTTGGAGAGGAAGTGAAAAGGAAAGAGAAAAAGAGAGAGAGAGAGAGAGAGAGAGAGAGAGAGAGAGAGAGAGAGAGAAGTTGCAATTATCCGCGAGTATTTCTACCAGTTTTAGTTACACGCAAGACGTGGACTTGGAACACCCACAATCTACCATGAAAATCTCGGTATTTTGAAATAAATCAGCCGGCGGCAACCTCGGCGACGAAACCACGGAAACAAAATGAAAAGAAAGACGTTAATGGCGAGAAGTACGGGAGGATGTGACGATGATTGCGAACAGCTAATCGAATGGTACTTTAAACGAGGATTTACGACGATAACGTGGAAGAAATTTGACGGGCTAAGAGAAAATATAAGGAGGAACGAACGTAAGAAAACGAGAATCGCGTTGTACGATGTTCAGCTCGAAGGGAAAGAAGGAGAGTGAATAGAGGGATAAAATCGCAGAATAGTAGCCTATCTATCACAAACGGAAGTAACGGTATAATAATAATTATGGACATATCGAAGAGAAACGCTTATCGCGTTAAAATGGCGTCTATCGCAATGGTGACAATTAGTACTAGCAATTCACAGAAATTTTTCTCCGCAGCCGATGTTTTACGGCGCTGTATGGCTGCCATTTTGTCACCTGAAACAGTTAACGTACGTATGATTAGCGATTGTATTAAAATAGGGTTCTTTCTATACCTACGATGTAATCAGGATAAAACTTTAGTACGAGAACTATAGATAAAAAATAATATCGTTTTATAACTCTTTAAAAAATTGTACATATGGATAGTCAACTAATTTCTATCGTAGCCACAAATGAATCCAAAAACTTCCACGAAAACTTCCTTGAAAAAATTCAGAGTAAAAAACTGCTATCGATACTTTGTACATTTGTTGTGATATATGATATGAAAAACGGTTATTTATTTTATCTACCTTCTGTGACAAAAACAAAGATGGACGCCGGTTTGGTGTTCGAGGCGCTACACGTATAGTTCCCCGTATCCGATTCCACCGCTTGCTGAATTATCAGCCGACTTTGAGTCGAACTGGAATCGGTTTGTACCATTACGTTGCCCCGCGTGGTGTCAAAACTTATCATTCGGTTATTATGATACCAGAAAACATATTGCGGTGGCGTTGGACTCTGAAACGATATAGAAATAAATATTAAATGCAAGAGAACAAATCAAATTTAACAAATAAAATTTAATTGTTACAGCGACGTAACAACAGAACAAGTCACAATAGTCGTCCTCATCCTTACATATTTCGTTACTCTTAGTTTAATGTGTACAGTAAAGTATAATATGCCAGAGTAGGAAAATGTCAATATTAATTTGAATGAATATGTGGTGATATAGATTATAATATCTTTGACGTTGACAGATGACGTTATATACAATACATGTTTCGATAGAATTCATCAGCATTTTGGAACAAACGCCAAGTTTTCGAAAGATCATCTATGAAATGAACAGTTATGAAATATATAGGGTGTCCCAAAAGTCGGGGAGGAGCCGGAAATGGGGGGTAGCTGAGACGATTCTGAACAACAATTTCCTTTGCAAAAATGTCGGATGGGGCTTCGTTAAGGAGATATTAAGAGAAAACCCCGACCAATCAGAGCGCGCGTAGACCGATGGAGCGGCCGTGGTAGCAAAGGCTACGCGCTAGGCGGCAGCGTCAATGTCCTTCGATGCACGTCGAGTCACTTGTTCGCGTACAAGCGCGGCCGCCAACGCGTAGCCTTCGCTACCACGGCTGCTCCAACGGTCTACGCGCGCTCTGATTGGTCGGGGTTTTCTCTTAATATCTCCTTAACGAAGCCCCATCCGACATTTTTGCAAAGGAAATTGTTGTTCAGAATCGTCTCAGCTACCCCCCATTTCCGGTTCCTCCCCGACTTTTGGGACACCCTGTATAATGAATTACTGTGACTACAATTTGCTTCTTATTAAATGTATGAGGAAAAAGAATGGTCTCTCGAAACTGATTAGCTTCCAAAAGTTATAGATCAGTTGCTGGCAATAGTTCGAACGTAATTGCAAAGGGCTTGGAACGACTGCATCGAGAATCGATACGTCAATCGATAAAATCTCGACGCCACCTAGCGTAATTAAGTCTATCCAGGATAATTTGCTGGACGATCGATGGGTGTCGATACGGCGCCACTGAGGCATCATTCTTCCCTTGATACATTCGGCAGGCATTTTTTGGCGTGATAGTCTCTAGAAAGCGTTCGACAGTGTAAAACGAGGAAAGTTATTGTCTCGTATGTGAACCATTTTCAACTTGTCTGGTGTCTAAATCGAACGCATTTCTCTGCCGCATACGAGTGTGACTTGCTAGAAGTGGATGAAGTGAAATGGAACGTCGAAGTCAGCTGTTTCTTCTGAATTTCACTCTTCTCTCTTAATTTCGAAAAATCGTTCGAACATATTGCCAGGCATAGTTTGTCGACGGTTTGAGAATTATTATACCTGCTTGTACAAACATGGTTCGACTTAAAACGATATATATGAAGTATATATATATATGTATAGTGCTTATGAATATCCTATCTTCTTATAACGTGCCTTTCGGAAGCCATATTGTTCGTAATACTATCAATTTAGCGTGCAAGAGTTCGTAACCCTTTTGTGCTCGCGGTATTTCTGGGCGTTCTTATGTATCGGCTCTTATGGTAATCAATACTTTGCTAAAATGGTATTAGATTCAATTACGAGCACGAGTATTTGCAAATGAAAGTTTTAACTGTTGAGCTTCATTAGTAAATAAATGTTTATTTAATACGTGAAATATAGAATACAGAATATTGATATAATCAGACAACGCAATCGCTCAGATCGATCAAGGGTAGAAAACAATCGAATCATCCTCCGTGTTCCGCGATACACCAGACCGATCTCGGTGTGCTAAAGCATTAAGCCGATCGCATACGGCGCAACCGATTTGAAATTAGTGTTGCAAACCGTTTGCGCTCTTTGTTTTACCTATTCCACTATCTTTGTTTTACCTAGATCCACGGTCGAATGCAACTACAGTGTACAACTGTAGTTTCAGAGTGGTTCGAACCTGATCGGTTGCGTCCGTGTGCGATCGGCCTTAGAGTCTGCTTATGTTTGGTAGATATCGTTGCATCTTTCAACATTAACCAAAACAGAGCCGTTGTCAGAGAACTATTTACGGTCGAATCACCACGATTCGATCACCACCAGTTGGCAAAATGTTAATCTCTTGCAGTCCTATCTCGAGTGAGGCTCGACAAAAATGTACCGAAATCAGAAAATTCGCACTGCAAAGTGTTTTCTAGCGTAGAAAGGTGTTTGACGAGCTAAAACTGATATACTCCCCCTCCTCGTTACTGGGTGAGTGAAAATTAAAGATACCGCGCGCTATCTGTTTGGCCCTTTCGCCCTTCCATGCATTAGACGTTTAGGACGTGTTTCTTTTGTCTGGGATTATACGTGTACACGTAGATACAGGAGGCGCAGCACGCCAGGAGAAAAAAACGCCACACTTTATTTTCGTTTCCCGATAGTGTCGAGTTTGCAGCGGCAGCAATGCCGCTTTAATGCACTTCCACTCTTGTATTCGTGACTAAGCTGCGCCTATTTCGCTAGAGGTTTTTCCGCTGTACGTTCGCGAAGGTACATTGAATGTTCGCACGAACTGCAAGCTGTGCGTTTCTATGTACCTTCGTTAAGCGGATGGGTCTCGGTGCGACGTGGCTTTATTTGCGACACGATTATTATGTATCAATGGGGCTCGCGTAAATACGCGGGATGATTTATTATTTAGGTTAAATACGACTCTGGCGAATATGGCGCGAAATTCCATTCGAATTATGGATCGCGAACGAGAACAAAGAGGCGGCGGGCGTTAGACAATTGTTTGACATTTATCTGAGATTATTCTTCGTTTGAATGATATAAGATGGGTTATTTTGACGAGGAACGCAAGGCTTTAGGTTTTACCTATTTTTGGATAAGTAATTATTATAATTATTAGGGTTAGAGATTGGAGATATAAGTTTGCTAATTTGGAGATGTAGGATTTTGTTAGAATTTTTGTATGAATACATATTTTTAGGAATAGAGATTAGATAAGTTGGAGAGATAATAAAATCCGTTATGTAATGAAAGGTTTCACACAATTTATTTTGTTATCACCTCTATTCATCTAATCTCTATTTTTTTAAATATATATATTTATAAAAATTATTCTCGCGATACCCATGTATGGTTTATATTTAAATTAATTATCACGTCCCTTTACACTAATATATGGATGTGTATTTTAGTCAGATTATTACATCATACTTGACCATTAACCATGAAGTAGTTAGTGAAAGATAGAATTGTAGAAATGATATTAGAGCAAAACATATTCCTTTGCAGAAAGACATTGCGTATGCTTTTCAAATATGTTATTTATACTTGGTTAAAACGTGGTTAGTGAACATTCGGGCATTCTAAATCGCTTAATGATTTATTCCTGGATTGTTCACGAGTCTAATCCAATTCCATGAATGGTCTATGAATAAAGCAAGTCCTTACCTTTTCTATTACGCACACGAGGTTTATAATGGATCCTACGTCGACGTGATGTTCGCCGCTCCCTAATATAAATGCTTCTGGTATTACTATGTTTAGATTGACAAAGTGTGATACTATCCCTGTACTCCTCGAGACCTATAAAACGTACAAAGAAAGCAATATTGGAAGTTGCTTAGTAAACAAAGAAAAAAGTATTTAAAACATTCTATTAGGCAGAAAATATTTCAATGTTTTGGTTCACAAATCTCCCACGTTAACAATTATTGAACCAAATAAGGGAGATCCGCACAATATCCTCAATTTTGATATAAATTGTCATTAAAGAGGTCCAAAGTGAGGATAAAAATGTTAAACAATTGCTTGCATACACTTGTGAAGAGCGTTATATTATTCTTTAAATTGTTAATATGTATTCAATATCGGTATAATAATTGAGAGTTAAAAAAGAAAAACTAGTTTCCTCTATCGTCTTCTCTAAAATGTTGAGAATCTAATATATAATAAAAATTACACTTTGACTTCTTAATTAATTGTTTTATGGATGTTCCACAGAAGATCATAAAGAATTTGTTCAAAACGTCTTCGTTGTTTGTCTATACTCCAAAAATGAACTCTGTCGTTATATCTCTATCGCAAGCTTTAAACTACATTTAAAACAAATTATTAATCAAAAAATATAAGAAATATTATCGTTAAACCGATCCAAGAAAAAGCTTTAAGATAGACTCAAGATCAAAGTCCATCAGAGATACGCAGTATCGCGGGTTGAACCTGACCCAGCCCTCTCGGCTGGACTAATTAATTTCTTCGGCATAGTTACCTGGCATTCGTAGGTCCCGTTGTCTCTTTCTTGAACGTATTTGATTTGAAGAGTCCAATCGTCCGAGCCCTCGGCGTGCAACACTTGAAACCGCTCGTCGTTCGTGTACGTGAACATAGAGCTGGTCAGGACGTGGAAATCACGTCGTCGTATCCAAGATATCTGAAACAGGTGCGCAATCGTTAATCAGCGTTCTTGCACCGCTCGATACGCGGCCAAGCGATTTATCGCAGTTCCCTTGTCACGCCGAATACGACGACGACGACGACGACGACGACGACGTTCTTACCTCGGTGTCGGACACCGTTCTTTCCGCTAAATTGCGAACTCTGCAATGCAAAAAGGCGGTGCCCCCCAGTTGCACCGTGACGTTGGAGACGGTGTTGTTGTCGTTCGCATCGTTCACTCTTTGCAGCTCGTCCAGATTGCTGAACCACAGCGTCTTCCAATCTGACGGTATGCTGTAGGGTACGCGCCGGTCTGGAACGTTTCCGAAATCGAGTAGTAAATGGAGAGGTCCATGGAAATCGGTATCTTTACTACAAGTAGTTCGTAGAGTCTAGACTAAACCACGGATGATCATGAAAATACCTTTATACGGGCAACATTCGAGAATTTCTTTTCAATCTTTAAATATCTATTTTAATCCAAAGAAGTGTATAGTTTCACAGTACAAGTATTAAACTTAACATATGAATTTTTTTTAGTAGAATATATTTAAAAGTGGCCAAATTGCAGGGAATATCTTCTTATATCTTCAATATAAGTTCAACGAAACTCTTCCAAGTTCGTTGAATAATATAAAATGAATTCTACTAAGAGATAACTCTCTTCTGCGAATTTTTCATCGTTAAATAAAGTCTTTAATTAAAACCAGCTCGTGTGCGAAGATCACTTCAGCGCTGTTGGTATAGAAGTAGAAGTTTAGAAGACCTTCAAGAGTTATGATTACTATTGAATTATATCAATAAGTAAAGATCCGAGTTAACGTAGAAACGAAATGCTAATAATAGTCCCCTTCTTATCGAACAAAAATAAGAAACCCAATAAGGGAACAGTAATTCAAGGCTCAAGAATTATTCTGGAATAAGCAAAACAGATGAAACGAATAAAAGCAAGAAAAGGAGAAAGGAAAGAATTTAGAACGAAAGAAGTAAGAGAAGATCCACCAGAAGGCATCGGATACCTTGGAAGTGAAATGATTGCTTTATTATTAATATTTTGTCTCAAAGATCGGAACAGAAAAATGAAGAGAATGCAAATTTTCCGTCTCGAGTACAAACGCGCGCTAATAAAAGTCCTTTTATAAATGAAAACGTTTTCGGTCGCACAAAAATAACGAAACGCTGCCCTTTGACTCCTTCGCCTCTATACGTCTCTTTACGGTCCTCCTTACGTCACGTGCTAGCACAGTTATCTGCCGCAAGAACCTCTTCTTGCAGGAATCAGAGGAAGTCGCGTCTTTCCCGGGCGACACTCGTCTAACAGCGATCAAAGTCGAAGTCTTCGCGCAAAAATCTCTTCAAAATGTTGTTCCGTTATGAAAAGCTCGCCGGCATCCCCTCTGCCGCGAGCTTGGTATTAATTAATTACGGAACGTCAAAAGGATGAAGGGTTAACCGAAAGAAACGCCAAAGAAGGAGGAAGTTTTGACGCGCTCGCGAGCAGAAATCAGTAGGTGTGGTGGGTG
>NC_071976.1:25334894-25343138 GCF_026283585.1 Hylaeus volcanicus
CCCCCCCCCCCCCCCCCCCCCCCCCCCCCCCCCCCCCCCCCCGGACGACGAGAAGAGGCGAAGAAGGATGGACTAAAAGGGAGACAGGGGAGGTAATTTGAAAGTAACGGGAGTGCTTTGGTAAAGGGAATATCCTGGAATAAGGAAAACCGGTGAAGGTATACGAGGTCGGTGCCAGACTTGGCGAGATGGGGAGGGAAAACGTTGAATATAGAAATCCCGTAAACGGAAAGAGAGAAAATTGAGAAATAGAGACGTAGGCGAATGGCGGGGGGTGGAGGGGGTGGGGGCGGGGAGGGGGGCAAGGAGAAGGGTCTGGGCGAAAGACAAGCACTTGAGACTGAACTTTGTGAGCTTTTGAATGCAGGGCATAAGCTACTTGCCTTTTGTTTCCACGAGACAATGCGAAACCTTATACAACGAGACAAGAAGCTGAGGGTGCCGAGAAGGGGTGGGGCGGAGGCGGGGGAGAGGAAGGGGTACTCCTACTTTGCTTCGACCAGTTAGTTGGGCAGGATCCTACTCTCTTTTCTCTTCTTTTTAAGCATTCCCAATTCACAACCACTTTTGAGAAGGGAGTAAGTGCGCACTAGAGGGACTTCTCGCGAGGTTACGGAGCTTTCGTTTCTCTCTCTCTCCCTCCCTCTCTCTCTCTCTCTCTCTCTCTCTCTCTCTCTCTCTCTTTTTTGTTGGTTTCGAGCACCTTGTGTCTTTTATAGTACAATGGCGTTTATTTATTGCACGGGCTTAGAAAGGGCTTTATCTAATCCCCGTTTAACGGCGTTAAAGCCACCTCGTGGGATCCCTTATCGAATAGATTTCGGACGCAGACGTTATTTAACGATGCACAATTTCCGAGAGCATCTGGGTACGGAGAGCTATTTAACATCGAGGTAAAAAGTCAAGAAAAAACAAAAAATGAATCTTGGGCGAAGCTGAGATTTTATCATTGTATATTGTAGCGTATATTGTATTTCGAGCAACAGGAGAATCAACGTACGAAAGTTTGCTGCTATAAATAGTAGTAAAAGATTTTTCAAACGGGGCTTCATGATTTTCTTATTTTAAATGAAGTAAGCGTGTAATTGATGTTTAAGAGTTCACCACAAAAGTTTGCTTCAGTAAAATGTGGTAACAGGGTTTTCCAAACGGGGCTTCATGATTTTCTTACATTAAATAAATTAAACGTGAAAAATGATATTCAAGAGTTCCCCCTAGACCATGCTGATATAGGAGTATTTTATTATTAAAAAGCAAAATTGTAAAGCTTCTTTTAGAAAACCCATTGTTTCTCGTTAATTTCTCGAATTATGAATCTTGTTAATAGACATCAACCGAATCTTTTTTAATTACCGTGGTGGGGGAAAATCTTCAAAAGACACCCCCCCCCCCCAGATGTCATTGAGGAGAAGCGTCGGATTTTTACCGACTAAAAACGTAAGGAAGGTAATACATCGCCCGAGACATCAACAGAATCTATGAGCGATTCATTCGTAAATATTTCTTAATGGATTTTATTCATCAACATTCTTCATTCTCCTATTAAGTCGTTAAGTGGAGGCTTCACTGGGTCATTACTAGAATTATTAATTCGATCACGATAAGAGTTCCATCATTTTGAAGTCACAGTTCAAGCTTGTCCTCTTACGCGAAGAGGTTTCCAATGTGATATGGTAATACAATATTATCAAGTGGATATGGTTATATTTCTCATTCGAATGCAATATTTGATTGGACGCGTTAATCGTATAATTATTAAATAAATTGCGACGTTAATTACACAGCATTTGAAGCTTTAATCAAATGTGCCAAAGCGATTTGTTCGTGTTTGGTTTCATAAATGAATAGATTTTGTTTGGATACGTTGTTTCAGCCCTCAGCCCTCAGGGGCTGTAGCGGTGTTTGTAGCTACAGTACGGGTTTAGTAACCCCGAGGTACCCGAGCTAGAGGGGGGCCAGCGGGCCCCAATAGACGAGAAGTAAGAGATACTGCAAACAGTATTAAAACGGAGTCATGTAAGACGATGATAAGAAGAATGGAACTTTATATAATAAGTTACGCATTTTAAATAAATGAATGAATGAATGACGTTGTTCGACGATGTAAAATTTGTAGCAGAAGTGTGTGTGCGTATATTTGGCATTCGATTGTATCGTTTCGTCGGCCACGTAAACATTGAATTATTAACTACATTACGAGAATAATTTCATAATATTTGAGTCTTCGACCAACAGCACTGAAGCGAACTGATTATGTTTTTTTGTCTTCTTACTCGAACATAGTTCAAATGGAAACTTTAATCAACGTTGAAAATTTGCGATCAAACGGAAGGAACATTTTTTACTTGGTTGCAAAGTAATTAAATTACGGTCGCAATCGCGTGACATTTAAATTAAAACATCTGGGGCGAATAGATCTTGAATTCAGAGGTTATTTGAATTATCGAAAAATTTACGACTAGCGCAGAAGTTACTATCGAATCGAAACTATAACGATGGAGTTGTCAACTAAATAATGCGACCAGCAATATTAGATTCGAAGCTTCGATCATTGTTCAAGACGGTACTGGAAGTCTGGAATTGTGTCAGGGCAAAAGAAACGGCACGTAGCTCGGAAAAAACTTATATTCTCGCGGGAAAGTGGAGAAAAGGCGGACAGGTTAAATGCTCAGAGAAAATTATTTACCTTTATCGAGTGACCTGGCCAGGAGTATTGTCGGCAGGATCAGGAAGACCATGTACCACGATAGCCGGTCCCGCATCTTTGCGAGGTTTTAAGTCCTCCTGGAAAAAGGAACATCGGGGTTTTCGGTTATAAGCCACGAATTTGTATGCATCTGCTCATCTTCTATCGTCTCTTGTTTCTGAATCTTCAAAGAGGGAAAGAGTCACCCTAAACACGGTCACTTATGATGCTAAACTTTTTTCTTTTGTATCCTCTACCTTTCCGTGCATTTGCAATGCAAGGGAGCTTGCCCTCGATTTATGGGAAATTTTCTTTGGTCCCGTTCGATGTAACAAGAAGGGTTGAAAAAGAGACGTAAGGCATTCGCAAGGATTTCTTTCTAAATTTAATCGAACGTTCAGGGTTGAGAACGTTTATTAGGTTTATTATTTGATGTGATTTGAAATGATAATAGAGGATGTCGTTCTGGGGATCCATAGAAAGTATGCATTAGGCCAATAGATCCTTCTAATATCGATAATTGTTTTCTTATAGTATGGGTTTTCCAATTAACACTATCTGGTAACTACCTTTACGATATTATTAAACATAAAATTCATGGTTTCACCTATTTATTGAATTGTCCAGAAAGTTCGTGCCAATTCTTATGAAAACTTCAAAGGCACATTTGAATTTTCATATATATTTATTGAATTATATAAGTACCATTTTGTTTCGCAACCTTTTCCGCCTTTTAAGAGATGTACACGTGTTTTTTGTTTTTAACCATTTCAATATATTCAGAGCTGTACCACGTAGCAAAACTCGGCATGGACTTTTCAGACAAACCAATAATATTTATTCATCAATTTTACGTAATGAATGTTGCATGGTTGAAAACATAAATATTTGTGTTTAATTTTGATACGAGCATTCAATAACCTTTATGTACTATATAAGTATATTTCATACATTTTTACATATTACACAAACACTTGTTAAAAAGTTAAGTTAATTAACGCAACACCCTTCCAAGGATAACTCAGTACCACAGTTCTAAAACTTCCTCGATAAATTGCTCGTTATCACGGCCGAATTGTCGAAAACAATCTCGATAATTGGTCTTGTTTTTGCATTTCCATCTGCCATTATTACCGAGCTATTTTAATCCGCTTCTATTCTACGAAACGTCGACGAATTCGTATATCGGCATTCTACTACTTTTGTTTTCGATTTTCCGCGGCTTAAATCGCCGTTTAAAAGGACGCGCGCGGGAATTTCTTTTTTATTTTTAGCGCTTCATTCGAAGCCAACGAAGAGATTAATTCCTCAAACAGGCGGATCGTGAATGTATTCTGGTAACGCGTTATTATTTGTCAATGGCACTCGTTGATTAAACCGTTGACACGACGGAAATGGGAACGCGCACTTATTATTATTTTTTTTTTTTAATCGAAGCTTTCAAACCTCACAAGAGAGATTTATTCGCTTTGCGTGTCGTTAACACATTCGCGACGGGCAAATATACGTTTCTAATACCGAGTCCCGACGAAATTAATAAGATCTGGGCATCGCAAATTTGTATCGTTAGGGCGAAGACAAAAATTAGAAAATACGTTTTGAAATGTCATTGTTGTAAATACGTAGTGTATAAAATAAAAAGAATATCCTAATTTCTTCGTAACCAGGAGTAGAATTTGAAGTGACGTGAATTCACGTCAGCGGTTGCGAATGTATTAACAATATACAGGTGTGTCCCAGAATCAGTGTAAGAACCGGAAATGGGTAGCTGACACGATTCTGAACCATCCATTTCCGATTCTTACACTAATTCTGGGACACCCTGTATATTTAGAACTAGGATTTGTTGACATGCGTGAAATGAGACACCCGCGCACTTATTTCATGCGGTCGATCGTTGCCCGTCGCATTAATTGGCCCGTTAAAGTGACGATGCTCGCCGGACAAGAATCATTTTACGGTTAATAAAACCAAACGATCGGGAATAGTTGCGATAAATCGAGCGACTCCTTTGTCGCCGAAAGAATTGCTCGCGTTAGCGTTTACCTGTCCGGTCTCGGTTCTCTTTTTGTTTGTTTCGCGATCGCCATGGAATCGACCTATAAAATTCTATTGTGTGAATTTTTCGCAACGCCATTGCAGCGCTTATGTGACACGTTCAATGTTGTTTTAATGGTTAAGTTTATTCGAGCAAAAGAGTTTGTGTGCGCGCGCGCGCGCGCGCGCGCGAGAGAGAGAGAGAGAGAGAGAGAGAGAGAGAGAGAGAGAGAAGTAACGCACGTTGTGAAAACTTTATGAAATATAGAAAATGTTAAATTTTACTTTTGCAGCGAAACGTTTATCGCGAACGGTTTATGATGTCGTCGCGCGCATTATTTCCGCGCTTGTGTAGCAGGACGCTTTCTGCCCTCTTCGATAGCTAATTTCTGTGGGAATAAATTTCAATCCAACTTTGTAATTGCATTTAAGCTTTCGAAAATTTCAATATTCATGTTTTATTTCAATATCGTTGTAGATATTAGGGTAGTGCCGAGGTGCCTGAATTTAATGTAAGTATTCTATAATTCAGATTGTGAATATATCTTGTCATACATTTTTCATTTCGATCGTTGCTGCTTCCTTTGGGATAGGGAACGAGTACATGTTATAGTATTATAATATATAGGTATTATACAGGGTGTCCCCGAATTAGTGTAAGAACTGGAAATGGAGGCTGAGACGATTCTGAACCACAATTTCCTTTGGAAACATGTCGGATGGTGCTTCGTTTTCGAATTGTTAATGAAAAACCTTAGCTATCCCTCATTTCCGGTTCTTACACTATTCCTGGGACACCCTGTATGTGTATTAAATATAATATATACTGTAAAATATATTAAATGCCTATGAAATGTAACATTCTATATAATATACATAATATATACCATTATACTATTGTATGTCACATATATTATTGCAACATGGTATTTTACTTATTGTTATACACTATTATGCTTCCCTGGTCGTATTTATTTAATTCCCTAGTCTGCCCAGCGTGGACCTTCTGTGGTCCAGGCTGAAAGTGAATCAGGGAAATACGAAGCCGAGTACAGAGTCGAATTCGTTGTAATAATTTCCCTGGGAAAACCGTAGTTTCACAGTTAACTCGGCAATTTACCGTTTAACGACGTCGGAATTGTTATTAGAGAAAACACGGAAGCCAGCCGGAATAAAGAACGCAATAAGCCATTACAGATAAACAAAATTTGCATTTATCCAGTATCGCGCCGTTATATTTAACGTCGTTATCTAATAATTTCCGGGGCGAAACGCGAAACCCTGCGATTTAATGCGCCCAGACAGATATTTCGTATATCATAATTACATAAAAAGCCGTATAATTTTCTTCCTTAAGTTATTAACGCGAGCCATTATTTAGTTGGGCGGGAATCCACATAAAAACGCGAAACACCAAAAATACGGGGAAATTTAATTAATAGCTGTCATGCTACCGTGAACGTTAATTGTATTTATCGCGAACGATTGGGAATTGAATGAAAATCGAGGTAGGGGACAGAAATGGAAATGAAAATAATTTTTTTTAGGCGCTCATGGTGTGTTCTAAATGGTTACAAATTTTTAGAAGTTGGAGGAGGAGTTGATTGGACTCTAATTTTTATTCAATTAGCATGTTTTATTGTGTAGTATTATATTTCTGTTTGAATTGAAGAGAGAATTTTATGCAGAATTTTTTGTTTATGATATTGTTCGGAAGATGTTTTAGTGAATATCATGGTGACTGTGAATATTGTTTGTTAACCGACTTCGAAAAGGAGGGGGTTACTCGATTCGACATGTATATTTCTTTTTGTCAGTGCACGTCAGGTTGAATGTATTGAGATTGGTGTGATACGTAATAGTCACTTCATGTATTTGTTCTTCTTATTTTCACGAACGTTTGCACATTGCAACAGTCTTTCTTCTGTCTGTCTCCATGCATAATATTTATATAAATTTTCTGTTGTCGGTGTGTTCCGCAATATATATCAGTTTCCTAAATTTTTCTTTGTCTGGCTTTTATCCAGACGAAACATGTTTCACTTCAAATTATTATACTTTGTCTACATAAATATTAACTTGTACATTCCACTTCTGAAAAAGATTAAAAATTAACGCTGTCTATTACGAATCCTTCATAAATTTTCATCTTTCAATTTGAAATCTAAAGAGAACTGCGAAAGGTCTGTACCCTTTTATTATTGTAAACGATAATACCATTCTATTATAAATGCTTCATAAATTTTCATTAATGAGTTTCACCTCTGTAGAGGACTATAAAGCACCGGCAATGAGTCGAAATGTAAAGAAACCTAACGAACCCTCCTCTGGACATACATATTAATTTTTACGATATCCCCTCCAACTATATATTAATTTCAATTAACGCGACGATCAACGGGTAAAGGAAAAAAAATGCACGGTTCCCTAAACGTTAGTATTTTTCCATTAGCCTCGTGTAATAGAAACCCTAACGTCCTATTTCCCGCGTGTCGTTTATTCCCGCCTACAACCTCGCATAATTTCCAACGAAAGCGCTGGCTGTTCGCGTCGTAACTCACGAGGCTCCTTACGATGCACTTTTAGGCCCTCGCCATCCGAGGAGAATAACACGGGACGTAGGATTCCCTGTTGCCAATCGTTACACGTGATTTATCGTTTTCCGCTTGATCCCGGGGTCACGGAATCGCGCTTGTTCGCCGTTTACGTCCCCGCGAAAACGGCGGGGGCCGGGGGTGCCGGGGGGTGTGCCCGCCGTTTCGAGGGCTGCTTTGCATAAATTCCCGTGCAGATGCGGCCGATCTGATCGGTAAACCGCGATAGAAATAGAATACGGAAGGCACGTAACGCGTATGCGTAGATATTATTGATTCGTTGCCGATATAATGCACGCCGTTGCAAACCCCACGGGGGTGCACAATCGTCGTTAGGTAAGTAGTTGGTCCACCTTCGCAGGGACCCGTTCCAGATGGCAATTGGCTGGTCACAATAGCGTTGGACCAGGGACTGTACGTGGTAAATCCGGTAAATGCACGTGGATGAAACAGTTGTACGGGGCACGTACATACGCGCCTTGGTGCGCGGTTAATGGAAACCTTTCGTTCGGCACGGGGATCGATAAATGGGTCTGCAGGGAGCAGTTGTAAAGAGTTAGCTCGCTGCTTGCATGTGGCGTCTGCCAATGCTCCTTACGTATGCATGGAATCGGCTAAGATTGGGCGGTTGCCGGCAGCGCAGACCCTGCGGAATTAAAGTGCGACCTGTGCGCTACGCTTTATTAAGGGGGCTGTATGGTACTTTCGACTGGGAAATGCACTTCTTTTTTCTTTTTTATAAAAAAAGGAAGTAACAATGTTCATCTTGTGCCTCTTATGTATAGTAATGTATCTTTGAAGACAGTGCAAGGACAAATCGATCGATCATTATGTACCTGTTTCAATCATTTTTGCCATGTATTGCAGCATAGACGTTGTTAATAATCCAGTAGTTTTAAAAGGAAGTCCAAAGTACAAGTCGTCGAA
>NC_071976.1:25343148-25373720 GCF_026283585.1 Hylaeus volcanicus
GGAAGTCCAAAGTACAAGTCGTCGAAGCCAAAGTTTAGGTTCCTTTTCAATCCAAAGGAAAGATTAATTTTAGATTATAAGTATTTATCTCATTTTGTTGAAATATATTTCAAACTGGCCAAGATCCAGAGTGTTCGTTCCTTAGTAATCAGCACGAAATTGCTGTACGTAAACGCTCAAACACTATGTTTATTGCGAGGGACTTCATTACCTACCGTTATGCGGGATGAATACGGAATTGGCTGGAATTATCCATTCTGATCCTTCCTGGCCGGAAATGTTGCGTTAGTTTCTACGCGAAGACAATCTATGAAATAACAGCACTCGTGGAAATTACAATGAATAACTTTGTAAAATTACTATACTCTTCCAAACTCGTAATGTTGTTCATATCTTTTCATATACAGGGTGCGGCCGAACAACATGTACTGTCGGGAACGAGATGGTTTCTTATGAAAAACTAAGAACAAAATATGGAATAAAATTTGTTTATTTAAAGGTTAGTTTTCGAGAAAATCGAAATTGAAGATCCTATTCGTACGTATGCTGCGTATGCTAAAACTGAACAGGGTTTCGAGTAACAAACATTTCCAATCAAAGTCTTTATACATCACTACAAGACTTTTAATTCTTCTGCAAATAAACAGATATCAGTTCTGATACATTAACAAATAAGGACGAACTTTTTTTTAACAATCATGACTGTATTTTTTAAACAGCAATCATAATTATGTACGTGTAGATTCGAGCTCAAAGTTCTTGAAATTCGGAAATAACGTTCAGGGTTTCACGCTGAAAGAGTTGATGGATACAGGAGAATTTGTTTGTCGGCTGTGAGATTTATTTGCTTTCGATCCTCCCGTTTATCGAACCTAAGGGTTGTATTTATTCGTCCCGCCACGGTTGTCTGGTTTATGAAGCCCTTTGGGAATCGACGAGTTCTACTATTTCATTCCAATAGAATACCAGCGAAGGCCTTTCTAATCTTTACTTTCAACACGCCGTACACACCGGCTAATAGGATTTGTTTAACCCTTTCGTGACCCTCCCCCAAACTCTTTTGCCACACATGAAAGATACACTACTTAAAAAAATACAGAAAAAGAGTGATTAGACTAAATGAGGCCTATATAACAGAGACCAAATAATATAAAATCAATTTCAATTACTTTGTAAATATTTTACACTTCATTTTTCCATATTCTCGTGCTGCTTATTTTTTTATTTGTTTAAAATTATTACATAGAAATACTTTTTATTCAGATTTCGATTCAATGATCATTGGTCGTTCTTGGATTTATTTTTGTGTTTCCCCAGATGACGCCATACTGACGAGCCAAAATGTAATTGTAACTCGATTAGGACTGCGAAATTCGCCTAGCCCTGTTATACGTACAAGCTACACGGTACTGGTTTTGAGTCTGGTAAAGCTAAGTTGTTGGCGTACCGATTGCAATTTAATTATTTCATTACTTTAGTGTGGGTTGATATCCCTATGTTGGAGAATTACGTTATTCGAATCCTGCATTCAAACAGATCTGAATATTCTTTGCCTCTACTGTAAAATCCACTTGAACTCGTAAGAATAGCGCTATACATATACGTGGCATGTAATATTTTTTCATTATTGTATCGAGCTACTTCTTTATATCTTGGTTCTTCTCGTGGACATGACCTTTTTTTATCAGACGACCATCCAAAGTAAAATTACGATTAGTTTACACGCAGACAGGTTTCGATCGAAGTGGATAAACGTTTGATTTATCGTCAAAAATATCCTCATTATTGAATTTATTCACTAAATTTATTCTGCGTACGTTATGAACGTGTTTCCATATTAGCATATGTCACGAATGCATACAACCCGCACTCTAATTGTTATCGATATATAACGGTAATGGTCGAATACGATCCCATTATGCATATCGGGGAAATTCGACAATGTCACCGGTATCAGGTTGGTTTTGCACCATTTAATGCGCGAAGACAAGCCTTCGTGAATAATCTTATGAGGCGACACTTCGAAAAATACATGCACATTGTTGCATTATTTTAACTTTGATCGTAAGTCATATTATTTTGTAAAAATATTAATACAAAAAGTGTAACAGATCGAGACTATTATTAAAATACTGAACTGAAGTAAGGAGACAATGTTGCAGATATTCCAAAAATCATTTCAACTCAAAGTTATCGATTAAAGAACCAAATACATACGAGCAAGCTAAAAATAAAAACACGAGAACCAAGCTGAACTAAGAAGACAATTTTGGAAATATTCCGCGAATCATCTCCACTCGAAGTTATCAATTAAAGAACCAAACACTTACTTGCAAGCTAAAAATAAAAGCACAAGAACAGAACTGACCCAAAAAATGAAAATAAAAAAAAAATAAAAGCACAAGTATACCTCGTTGCCTCTGTGCGAGAAATTGGGCAAGGAATCAGTTCATCCAACAATACTGCGGCGGTCAGCGTGTTAACTGGCTTTTTCACCGCCGCGGTACGTGCTCCCACGATACTTAGAGAAATCACAGTGGTTTACCATCGTTTCGTGTAGCGTTCAACGTATATGGCCGGATAGCGTGGAATCGTTGCTAGATATTTCTTTTGGGTACACTTTACCAGCGTGAAAGTATCCGTGTAAATCTTCGCTTCCTAAACCCTCGCGATGGGGCCAGAACTGGGTTAGGTCTGGGCTAGGTCTGCGATAGAGATTGGATATCGGTAGAACAGCGGCTGTATCGTGCGTGACTTCGCATGTTAAGAGGCGCTACCAGTGTATATATACTTATTCTGTGTGCCGTCGAAATTTTGCATGCGTACGAGATGGAAGCAGTTCGAGCCTCGAATCGAAAACAAATTGTCGAATCATCGTGGAAAAACTAGCTATTAATCAAAAATTTATTGCCGTATGCCGGTGGTACACGCAGTTGTCGCAGTAAAAATCTAGGAATTTTTGTTCGAGATTGGAATTCATATTTTAATTCAAAACGGAGCGTAATTTTACATACCGAAGCAATTATTCTCACTCGACATAGGACCACAAAGTGGTCGAGCATGTCGGATGTTCGTTTTATTCCACTTCCTTGCGTTGCAAGGATTTTTATTCTTGGGCTTTTCGTATCAATGAAGCCTAAAACATTAACTTCGGGGGACGAATTTACTTTTTTTTTTTTTCGTCCAGGCAACAGTTCTCCACACGTGAAGCACGTACGACCGTCCGCCCAAAGGCGATCGTCCACGTCGTACAAAGTAGCTGTGTGCAAAAAAATTTCATTCTTGGCACCCTCCTTTATCTTGAGTGCAATTAACGCTTACTTCAGTTTAAAGCACGTACTCGACGCTAGACAACGGCGCAGCTGTATAATGCTTGTTGTGTAACAAACTTTGGGATCTCCAGCCGGGGTGATAACGCGCGAGAATTTTTGGAAGTTCAAGTGAAATTTGAAGAAACGTACTTGGAGAACACCACGCCCCGAGCTCGCGAGGAATTTGACTTTTAAGTTTGTCTTGGTTTGAAACTTCCTTCGCGCATGTTCTCAGACAGTTAGAGTTTGGAAATCTTGAGTATCAATTTATATTAATTTCAACTTTAGTTAAACGAAAATTAATTTGGTCGGTGCAAGAGTTTGATCTCGCGCAAGAAGTAAGAGTCTTGAATGTAAGTATTGTATCTTGTTTGGAATTTTCGATATTTGAGGAAATTGTCAGGAACAGGAATTGATCGCGTGTTTAATACTAATTTTGTTGCCTAAAGATAAGTTAGTGTTGTTGAGGCTGAGTAACGTGTCTGACCCATGACGGCTCACTTCCCTTCCACAATTGATCTTCTTTTCCTTCCACAATATTATACCCTGTGTGATCAATGTCTACACCCTTAACTTTGATACGTCTTTAAACGAAAATGGTGGAAACGGACGAGTACCATCTGGCCTTTGAGTCTCACATAAAGAGAAATACGTGACGATAAAAAGTGACAGGCTAATCAGAGATTTTAGTAGCCACCATCCCTCTCTCAGGGTAGCCCCTTCGAGAATGGATGCAACCATTCTCTGTCATTGTAGGAACTCCTTCTTGTAATGTCCTCTTTATTCATGTTGTTCAGCACAGAACCTCGTCTCCCCTTGAATCTCTTTAACCATGTCAAATCCCAGTCCTTTGAGCTTCATCTTTATTCTAAGGAAGACGTCCCTCTCTATTCTCCTGATTTGGCCACCTATGACAATTTCATTTTCCCTAGAATGAAGATGAATCTCAAAGGGCGGAGATTTGGCACAGCGGAGAAGACTCGGGAAGAGACGAGGACTTTGGAAAGGCATCAAACAATGACAGAATCGCTGCGCCGACTCCCAAGGGGACTACTTCGAGTGTGGCCACTAAACTCCTAGGTTAGTCTGTCACTTTTTAACGGAGCATGTTGGAAAACTTTTTGGTACGTTCGTCACATATATAAAAGTGGACTGTTCAATTTATTGAACACTTCTTAGACAGTTGTAAAGTTATGAAATCTTCACTTTTGCACATATGTAAAGATATACGCGTAAATATACGCACAAGTATGTAGAATAAATGCTTTAACTACGTAAAAGTAAATAAGTGTACGATAAATTGAAGAGTCCACATAATCGTTCACAGTATCGTCGTTGTTTCTTGCAGAACTGAGAAATTAAATATGAACTGGTATTATCTGTAGTCCAGAGTAATTGTGCCCTTGGATTAGCGAGGGTTTATTGGCTTTTTCACGATTCTTGTATCGTGTACTCTAGCGTGTTATATTTCTACCTAGGAACCAGGCGTTGTCCAAGCAGAAATCACGTTTCTTTCATTTTTATTTCTTTTCACCTCCTAATTCCGTAATTTTGCAAATTTCAACACAAACCAAACGACATTTAAACAAAATCTATTATTGACTGTCTAGTCTTCTCAACTGTTAAAGAGTACCTCACTTCTCAGACCGAAAATCTTGATCAGATTCCTAAGCAGGATGGTTGAACATAATATCGCAGGTGTTACCCAGTATCTATAACGGGTCCAGGTTGTTGTCGATCTTACAATACTGAAATTAAGGTGGAAACGATCGGGACAGGCGGAGGCAGTTCAGTCTGTGTCACGATTATCCACTGGACGATAATATCTCTATTTCATCGAGGACGTGACTCGTCATACGTGATCTGGGAGCTCCGGACGTGTATCGAAATCATCTCGATATCGTTCGTCGAAAGTCCACTTTGCAGCGATCCTCTGGCCAATACGGATATAAATTTTACGACGGCGCTTCAATCTTATCGTTGCATCGAATGAAAAAAAAAAAACGATTTAAACATGATCGATATAAGAAGATTATCGGGCGGTAAGAGGGGAAATGAATCGTAGAGAAATATTGCCATTTTACGTCTCCAGTTTGACGAGGACCCTCTTTGAGATCTCAGTTTATCGAGTTTAGTAGGAGGCATAAAATGTACGATTAACGTAAAATGTTAAGGGAAGATGTGAACAAGTGTTCCGTGTAAAATTGTAATTTCCATTGATTGTAATGCCCAGATTAATATTGTTGATCGTGGTACTGGTTTGATCACAGAATTGGTATTCATGCTATCCTTTTTTTTTTAATAGAATATGGATAAACTAGAATATATATATATATATACAGGGTATTTCACCTAACCACCTATCAGTGAACCCTGTGGTAAATACCGCTATTTTGAATGCTAAGTTCATTTCCATAGAGGATTTCCATAAGAGGTGGTCGGCTATCGGTAACGTTGAATCGTAACATTTTCGGATTCATTAGCACCTAACGACGCTTATCTTTCCCTATTGATCGTTACGGACTAATAGCGGCTAAAAATACTCGTTCCGCGTATTTAAGAACAGTTTACGTTTCCTTTAAATGAGTGACTAAACGGGTAGCGTTTCCGACGGGAATAGTCTGCCAGCCGCTCGTCTCATTATTTTTAATTGAGGCGAAACTTACAGTTTCGGCGGCGCCACGCACGGGCAATATTATTCGGAAACAATAACTCGCGGTGAAACATCGTTGTTACGTTAATTATCCATCGTGACGGGACGGTAGATTTTTCGTTCGAGGTGGAAGGAACGGATCGCAACGTCGCTAACAATTTTCGCGACGAGAAATACGAAGCGGTTGTCGGATACTTCGCGACTAAAGTGATCGATAGCGTGGAATAAAAGTTTATTCTCGCGAGTCTTTGTTTTTGAGGGAATCGGTTTCGATAATACGCGACTGGTCATAGTTGGACTCGAAACTCGATCGTATTGAAAATTCAATATTTAGTTTTCATTGATAAGAATATTTTCTTTTACGATAACCGTATCGCCATTTTCTATTGGGGGGCGGGGGGTTATATAGCAATGCACCGTAATTACAGTACATATCGTTGGATGCTGGGCCAATTTCCCTGCGACAGAATTGCATGACAAGACGGATGATTAATGTTTATGGGCGTAATTTACATTTTAATGCGACTAGTTTTAATGTGGAAACAGAAAAAGTTCTTTGATACCCAGAGCATCGAAACAGAATTTTCATCGATGAATGTATGGGTTCGTGGTGTTATTAGCTGTTGGTTATATATAGGATTCCAAGAAATTATCTAATCGATGTCTTCATATCCCGTTTCTTTTTCGAAATACATTTTCTCGCGACGAAACATCTCTTCACGTCCTCTTCAGTGTTTCAGAATCGTTCAGACGAGTGGGAACGAACAATAAATGTCTAATTTTTCAAAGATTGTAAAAATTATGAAACTTGAAATCTCGAGCAATCGTTTATTTGCGCCCTTTGTCAGAGGTGAATATCTTCAGGAAAATATTCTCCACGAAACCAGATCACTTTGGATAAATCAGAGATGACGTAGTTAATTTTTATAATAGTCGTTTATTGCGTCGAAGGAAATCCAAATGCTGTTCTTCAATCACGTCAATAACAGCAATTAAACATAAATCGTAATTAGCGTTAATGTGAACAAACCAGTTTTACTTCGTAAGAAATTAACAAATCGATCGTACGTCACTTTCAGGACAAATATTATGCATTCCACGTGTTATTGGTAGAAGTTTTATTAGCTGTTGCACGTGGTTTATGACGTTGGATCGTTAAATTTCACCCGAGTGGCCACGCTGACAGTTCTTGAACGAACGATTCTCTAACAGATGGATAAGTCTTGGAATGTCTATTGCTTAGTCTGGTCGTCCCGCCAGATTTAAATCCGTCGTACTTTTATTTCCGTGGCCACTTAGAAGCACTTGTTTATTCAACACCCGTTGCCAGTGTTGGGATACGAGAATGCTGCTAAAGAATGCAACACGTAACAATTGAAAATAACCACGTTCATCAAAGCTTTGCTCTCCTCAGGCTAATTCTCAATGTCGTTTCTCTTGGAGCTTTATTCGTGTGAATCAAACCGTGTATCTTCGATTGCTTTCTTAACGGATCGTTCCAATCGACCGCGTTGGATATTCGAACGTGGCCTCGATATTTCACCTAAAACCATTACGATACGGTTACTATGAAACACAGATGGAATACATCCAATCTTTGGGGGTATAACACCGAAGGTTCAGTGTACCCGAGTTAGGCACTTAAACTTCCTAATAGTAATATTACTTCAATTTTTACAGCGATTTTCAAGTAGTAAATAAACACGAGGATGTTGTTTAAGTTAAGATATTTGAACAATTACTGTTGCTTTTGGATTGCTGGTATCACAAAAGTGAAAATATTGACGATTCCAGTTTAAAGAAGTTTCATTTGTCAATTTTCTTTTAATCCCTTGTTCCTTAATTCGCGCTATGCCCACATTCATAACGAATAGGAAAAAATTCATTTTTCATCGGTCTGGACCACCAAGGTGGATTCAATCGCGTTAACATATTTGTCTCGTTCTGACTAAAGATGATGCAGAGTATCGTGCTTGTGAACAAATTGACCAGGGCAGTCGAACAGTTCCGAGCATCCTTTATATATACTTACAAGCTATAACTCAATATGTCAACAAAATCACGGAGGTTGCTTCAAATCTAGTAAAAAAAAAAAAAAAAAATGCCTCTTTAACCCGATTAGCAGAAGTCAGTGGCAACTCGCTGTGCGATCAAACACGTTCAAACGTGATTTCGATATCCTAGCCGAAACCTCAGCGAAACAGCAGGCATCTCGTGCGCCGGATAATAATTATTAACGAATACTCACCGAGAAGTAACGGGATAATTCGTTCCTTTCACTGAAACCTCGATGGAATCGAGCGGATGACTGAGCGGACGCAACACGAACCGGCTTATCGCGAGATCTTGCGCGATATTTCCGCTTTGAGAGCGCTCTGTTACACGAACACGGTTAGACGATATCTTGACCAACATCCCTCGCCAGTAGCGTCGCTGTAAAACGAGCGACGCGATTGTACAGGTTGCTCGGCTTTGCGTGAAACGATCCGTTTCCTAATCGATGCATCGAACCGCCCTCCCGATTTCGTCGGATCGATCTGATATTCAACCCCTCCATTCCCTCGTCGATGAATCGCGTTTCGCGATGCCGGGTTTCGTTATCGGTTTTTGATATCGGGCCTTGATGCTGTCGTGCGTCGCTTAACTGTACACGATGCTCGATAAACGCGGAGTCGATGGACGCTGGGGCGAACAAACGATGACAATTAATTGTTATTTTTTAGGAGTGACAGGGGATTGTTAAATCCGAAAATGTCAGAATCACGTTTGAGTCGTTTAGGAGAGTTTTGCTTGCAATCGTTTGAGAGGTGGTCGTGTGGGCGAATCGATCTTTTGTAGTCGAGGTGCAGGGACTTTGATGAGTTTGAAATATAAATGGAAATTAATGTGGAAATACTGAGGTGAAATTAAGAGTATCGACGGTGGAGAAACTATTGGGATTATTTAATATTTGTTTCGAGAATAAGTGTTCAAACCAATTCAAAATAAAACTTCATATATTTATTTCATTAATAAATTTTGGAGAAAGAAATAATTATTCAACATTCCTACATATTTTTATGGTAGAATTTGCGTAAATTAAAGTTTATTATTTTTCATGTTAACCTTTTATTTCTTTTCTTATTAATTTTATTTTAAATCGATTGCTGTACGAATACTTCTTACGCTGACTGTGTGTTGTGGTTTAAGTGAAATTGAAGTTGAGTTATAAGTTTGCTAGTTTAGAATCTCTTTTAAACGCACAGGACAGTAAAGTTTGCAACAACTGCACGAATGAGTCACTCTCACTAGTGGAAACTACGTAGACCTTAAAGTATTACGCGTTAACGGAGGATGCTCCACAGATAACAATAGCGTATTAGCGGAGCTCTCCGCATCTACTCGATCGATTGACATCGGATTGCTCTCTGTTGAGCCATCGCTAATATTGTCAAACGGTGACTGCCGAGATAGTCCTGGGTTCAGGTAATGCAGCTTCGATCTGTTGTCTAGACCCCTGTAAATGGTAGACTCGAGCCAAATGTGTTAATTAGACCCATCTGTTAATTAGACCTCAACCCAACCGTGCCCAAAACTCATTTTTTCACACTATAAACAGTCCCAAGTACACTCTTATCTTTGTTAATATTTGGTGGGTCATTTCCGCGGACCATAAATTCTCGGAATCGTGCTTCCATGAAAAGAACAAGCTTTCCACGATTTCGTGCTGCTGTGACAAGTATGACAACTATAAGCGTCCTTCGAAGTAGGACATCTGCTAGAAGTTACATGTATTAATACATAAACATCGGACATTTTTAGTATAGAATAATAATAGTATTCCACGCGGGTGAAACCGTGGGCCACAGTTAGTATAATATAAAAACGAAATCGATTTTTTTGTACTTAAAATAAAAGAATACCCCGTTAAAATTTCGCGTTCAATTATAACCGTGGCAAATTAAATATTCTTTCTAATATAATTTGATAAAAGTATTTTAAAGACAAGAGTATCCCCGAAAGATTCTATGTTTTGTTCCAGAAAAGAAGGAATACCCCGTTGATGTTCGAATGAGAAGAAAATAAACGAATGGTTACGCGAACCACGCAATTCTGAAGGTGTTCAACGTGCCCATGTCCCCGTGTCCGAACTATTTCTGGTCTTGCTTACAATTTCGGTGAGTGATACATTCAAGAAGCATTTCAATCTCGCGTTCGTGTCCCGTCAAACGTTCTTTGGCAGCGTTGCAAAACGAGATTTCCGAGATGATCGTGGATGTTAAGAGATTATTCTCGGCCGAGTTATCGATTCGCGTGCGTCCTTTTTCACCGGGGGCTTCCACATAAATTTGAACTCCCCGTGCCGGGGGAGGTCGAAAGATTGAACGACTCCTCGGTATCGATCCTTACCTTGCCTCCGGAACTCGTTGCACCGTATGTCGAATGTGCATGTCGGGGCTGCCATGGCTAACCGGTGGCACCCAACGCCTACTCCATTTCCTGGATATGGCGATACGAGAAAATTGAAATTTTACGGCAACACCATGGGCGATTGTACGTGCTGTGCACTTTTTCGACGACAACGCGCCCGCTTCGGAATAGTTTCCATTGATCGAATTCGACTCCTGACTCGAATATCCCTTCCGCGTATCAAATTTTTCATTTCTTTTCGTCCCGACCATGCTGTAAGTTCTTTCTTTCGGTGTCTCTAATCAAGTTCGTCTCGGTTTCGATTTTGCTGACGATATTTCCTACGGATTAAACATCGAGGTCTGTGGAGATTCGTTTATTTGAAACTTTTGTTCACTGTCCACGACGTGATCTTTGTTCGTGATATATTGGCGTCTATATCTTATTCTATATCGACACTTGCTGAATTATGGATTTATTAAATAATACGTTTGGTCTAAAGTTATATAAGTAGACATGTAATAATGAATGGTTCAATCGAAGCAACTATATATATTCCTCTCTTTGCTAAAGTCTCTTCTTTTTAAAGTTATTTCTACGTTAACCTTCCTCTTCCATTTTAATTTCCTTGCAAATAATTCTCTCTATTGTTGCATCTTGTTCTGTATAAATTCTTCTCCCTTTGCTTTAAACACTGTCTGTCTGAAACGCTGTTCTCTTCTAATATCGTCTTCATGCTTCACTGCTCCTTTTCCTGGCTTTATACTGATCTTTCACTTCTCTTTCCTCCGATATGATCTTTGATGTACATACTTTTAAATTTAATATTCGTCTTACACATATAGTTTGTATTTTTACCATTTCCATCCACGAAGTACTCCGTAGAATAAACATTCATTTTCTCAAACAATTCCTAAATTTACAAGTGTATTATTGTTTGTCAATTCTTCCGTTCGAATAGATTCATTTTCTTGTAGGAAAAAAAGCTAGATAGCAATCGGTTTCAATTAGAGCTTTAACTACAACAAATCGAGGAAATTCTCGAAGTCATCGTGTCGCAATTTAAATAAGTCGATTGTCAGAGGTTGACCCAGATAAGTTTGATTGTGCAGAGTGTCGTAAGAATATTAACAATTTATTACGATTTTAAGTTACTGGTAACATACAAATATTAGGTTACAAAGAAAACTATTAAATTTTAGAAACATTGCGTATTGAATATTGCGAATTTACAAATAGGAAACATTTTAATTCAAATTAAAATAAAGTTAAAATTGCAACAACGTTACGATCTTAGGATGGATTGTCAATTATATCGTTACCTACTAGTTTTTAGGTTACTTCTCCTTTTCATACGTCAACGGTAAGGTGTGATTGGAAGCCATAGGTCAACTAATAGCGCGTTTTCACGTCCTCGTCGCCATATTGATTGAGTTATTACCCAGTAATTCTCGTCTACTACTGTGTCACGCATTTATCGCGTTACCACGGCTTGTACTGTCGTGCGACCTAGTCGTGTTTGTACAGTAATGAATTAGCACTTTTCAACCTATAAAAGTGCTCCATGTTAATAGGGATGAGTCCACCTTCGTTCCGTGTCATCACATGTTGTTCCACACGAAGGTGTTGATTTATAACATCCTTACAGTCCTTTTATTACCTAATTAAATTTAATCAATAATTATCCGAATAAACACTTTATTACCTACATAAAAGGTACTCTAACCTTCGTTCAGGGCCATTAAATGTAAATTTATCAAATTACTCAAGTCATCAATTTTTCATTCTATCTACCTTATGTTTCCATATTATTATCAAATACCACCTAATTTCTGGTAGATTGAAAACATGTATAAACTGAATACTTAGGTGTCAATCGCTCGTCTGATCGTTTGAAAATTCAGCTTTGAAATACATTCCTTTAAGTAACGAAAGAATTAGCCGGCGATAATGGACCGAGTGTTGGAACTGTTGAAGATGGCGAAGGTAGAATCTTTGGTAAAGCGATAGCAGAAGTGGCTTTCGTTTCTCATTTCTCGGCCTCGAGTGTATCTTTATAGTGTGCTGAAAGTCTCGCGGCGCGGCGACGCTCGTTCAAGAACGATCTTAAGCTCAAACGTTAAGCAAAGGTTTGTCTTCGTTTAATGAGCAAGCGTACAGCCTGTTCGGTAACGTGGAAATAGTTTAATATGCTTTTTCATCGGATTCATCTATTAATCGAGGGATCTTGCGCCACTTAACTCGAGGGCGGATTGACACGAACGATTAAGGAATTTTCTTTTGCACGACTATTATATGTAGGATGTATGACTGTGTTCGAAGAGGTACATTTTTTAATATTCCTGCTTCTCAAGGTTCTTAAAACATTTCTATCAAATTCAGTACAAAACACGAACATTTAAGTCGTCATTTTATCAATTTTCTTTCGATCCTCTTTTCATTTATCATATTCTGTGAACTTCGCTCAAATATTATTGAATTATATATATTATTGAATCTATCTGTAAGTTTAACGTAGCTCCACACTGTGTGCACAGATGTAACCATCTAACCGGTCGAATATGTTATCAGAGGATCAGTTCGAAAGCACCAAGCGACTTATTTTCGGAATGTGGATCAAGGGCTGTTCGCTGGGATGAAAGTACTCCGCGATTAATTCCAACGTTTAAAAATTCAAGTAATTAATTGTAATGTGGCGGCCCATTTAGCTATATACTTCCGTTCCAACTTGACTTTTACTTGCGTCATCCGAGCATCGCCTCGATTAAACTCTACTTCTTCCGAACCAATGATCACGATGAACTTGGGTATCAATTCGGATGCTCGAAAGTGTGAGTAATTAATTGTAAAGTGGCAATCCTTTTAATTAAATACTCGTGCATCGACTGAATAGTCTTCCGTGCCATTTAAACTTCTGCGTCGGGTTTTTCCACGATGTTCTTCATTAATTATCGCACGGATTAATTAAGGATTGAAGGATTCCGGGAGCCTTGAATCCAGATGCTTGGCCGGTTAGAAAAATTGTGTTTTATGTATAAAATATAGTCTACATATAAGAAAGCTTGAACGTTTCTATATTTTTCAAAATATATAATTGTAAATAACGAAGTGTAGGAATACTTCGCAAAGAGATCGTCTAAATTCTTCAATATTCTTGAAAAAGCTCTTCAGTTTGTTAATGGTATTTTGCCAGCGAATTATTGCACCCTTTTATAGAATTCATTTTGTGTTCTCAATTTTAATTCGATATTTGTGAGTCAATTTTATATTTCATTAAATCATTTTTGATAATTTTTGAAATTCTTACTACAATTATACAAGATCAAGGACTAACCCATGTATTTCTCCCTCCGATTAAGAATCTTCCTTTAACCCTCCCCCGTGCCAATGTCCTCAATAGGTCAGCCGATAAGAAAAATCCTTTTAAAATTCGCCGAAGGGATTTCACACGACCTGCGCATACAATATTTTTCAAAATTTATTTACAAGATCGCTTCCGTTTCCTTCGATTTCGACTATTTTTATTAAAAACAAATTATGCGTATCTTTAAAATATCTGTGCAATACCTTATAAAAAAATTCTTCATGAATTTAAAAAAGAAGATCTTAACGAATACCTGAAACGTAACGTTATACCTCCTTAAAAAAACTGAGAGCCACCCTCGCAATAAAACGACCCGACTGTCCCGAGCCCGCGCACGCCTAAGTCGCATGGTATCTCGTGTCCCAAGTGCAACACTGTCAAACATCCTGCGGGATGGATCCAGGTCACGGGTGCACGGTCCAGTTATCATAGCTGGGAAACTGATTAACATAAACCGCCATGAATACCGGCACCATTTGCGCTGTTTAGTAATATTGCAAGCCTGTTCGTGTGCGGGAATAAATAATTTCGACGCGAAGGGGGTGCTCCCCGTTGTTCCGTCATTCCGCGGCCGTTCTAATCTACACGCTGCCCGCGGATGCTTGTCTGAATACGAGTAATATGCATTATGGACGCGAAACGAGTCCGGTGTTTTGTAAGCCGAACGGGATTAACTGGTCGTACATAAGGGATGCGGTTTTTTCGTCGTAGAAATTCCCTGTGCATTGTCGCGACGGGTATCTGGACTAGGCAGGTCGAAGAGAATAGCGTAGAGGGAAGTAGAACGGGGGATTACGAGGGGGTGAATACTTCATTACGAAGCCTGCATGGAAGCTTGCGGAATGATAATACTTTAACAGGGCGAGCGCATGCCTGTGGCCGTAAGGCGGACCATCGCCCCGTTTCGTCCCTGGCCTTACTTCTCTTTGATGAAAACGGATTATTCTTAACCAGAAAAGGGAATATATTTTTGCTCTACATTTTTCACCGTCGTCTTCCGTTCCTGCGCCATGGTAATTGCCGCGAATGTGTTACTGGGTTTTTAGTCGCGGACCCGTAGGAATTCTGATGTCTTATTAACGTACTATACTGGGTCTTATACGTAGAAGGGGTAGCTCTTGCTTTCTCTTAGTAAATTTATAGATATTCCAGTAACTGATGAGCTTATATACGAGATAAACTTTCGACTCGGCTATTTTCCATTTGGATTTTATTCGTTCCTCTTTTAGAAGTCGATCGTATTAAACTAGGGTTGGCTAGAAATCAAAGGCCGTAGTCAGATTAGAAGGGACTTGCTTCAGCACAAATAATGTTAATTTTTTGTTAATATACAGTCAGTGTAATAAGTATTCGTATAGGAACCAATTCAAAATAGAACTTTATATATTTATTTTTTTATCAATTTTAGAGGACGAAATAAAAAATGCCTACATATTTTTAACCCTTAAATGGACAATGTTGTTTTCAAACAACATACTAAACATCACAAATAAAATTGATGAATGCGCAATGTAGTTTATAAACAACACTCACATTATTGCAAAAAAGGTATAGTAAATTCATGTCTAGATTTTTTTACTTATTTTTCCTAGACAGTAATACATGTCTATTACACAAATATATTTTTTTTAAACGTGAAACAAAAATCGTCCATTTAAGGGTTAAAGTAGAATTTATGTAAATTAAAGTTTATCATTTTTAATGTTAACCTCTTATTTCTTTTCTTATTAATTTTATTTTAAATTGACTGCTGTACGAATAGTTACACTGACTGTATGTTTCTGTGAGTTTCAATTGTAATTTGGCAACCAGATATATTCACTGGGACATATTAGGGGGACGAGAAAGTAACGTCGTTTTCTTCAACATTAAATTCAAAGAAATGAATTTATATCGAGTTTTTATTTTTAATCAATTATATACTCGCTCTCGTTATCAACAACTTTTTGATATCTAGTGTTCAATACTTGATCCATAAAAATCAATTGGTACAATTGCTCCCCTTGATATATATCCCACTAGCGTTGAAAGGGTTAAGGTGAGTACTTAACATTTTCAGTTTCTATACATGAAATTACATTTCGGAACATAATCAGAGGATAATCTAGCAATTATCACTTAATCAAATTCTGAACCTGGAAACTTCGTGTAATAGCTCCAGCATCTTTCCATTTGAAAAATTTTAATCAAAATTGTATTTTCATATAAATAGAGCTTCTGTTAAGTCAATTGTTCTCGAAACAAAAATTGTTGAATATAGCTAATGATTTGTACGCGCCTTTTTCGCCCCTTTAGAGATACGTTCTGGCCCAAGAAATGGCCAGGTACGGCAAGTTTAATTCCCAGGTCGCGAGTTGAAACAGTTCTTCTCTAATTGCACAGGTTACTCGACTTCCGTCTCGATTATTCAGCACGCGTATTACCACGCCGTGAATTCATGGAAATTCCTCGGTCGAAAAATACACTTTCTAACGGCGAGCCGTAATTAGCCCGTTTCTTATCGTTCGTTTCCGAAGGTATTAGAGGGGTCACCGCGGTCGACGCGGTATCGGAACGGAACCGTAAGTCGAATTACTCCGGGACACTCGCGAAAGAGGCGATACGACGACACACCTGGGAATCTCTCGCCTCGAGTTTCACGATATACGGGTATCTGGAGTAAAAGGACCAAGGCGAGTGACGGACAGGAGACATCTGGCCGCGTAGGCGAATTGCCGGTTTGGAATGGGGCAGTTCGATGGAGAGATCCTTCGCAATAACTGGTCCAATCTTCCCATCTTGTTTCTTTGCTTGTTCTCTACCTTTGCTTGTCCTAACTCGGACAGTCGACCAAACGTGCTGGACGATCTTGTATCGAAGGCACGTATCGTTCTGTCACCATTTATCATTGAGATAGCCGTACGACCGATGTTGTTGCCGTTGATAAAGATCACGTACGTTCGTCGAAGATCTATGAGAAAGTCCCGCTGAGAATTGCCGCGTAAGCGAAGATCAATCGATCCGGTCTCGCTGCTTCTTGCGAAAGATTTGCAACGAAATCTCTGAAAACACTAAATGTGCTCTGGATCGATTGGCTGGACGGACTATTAGGTTGGTGCATGAATCTGGTTGTTTCATTTTGAGCGGAGCTTCGTTCTAAAAGGAGTCACTCTTTGGGCATGTGATATATATTTCCCTTCCTCTTTTTTTTTTTGTATAATATAGTTGTTCGTTATTTCGTCGTTCAATCACTCTAGAAGTCGTGGCACTTCTAGAATCTTGATTTTGTTAAGATTTGTTAGTGAATTGTTGCATTAATCCCACGTGTCGTTCTCTCGCTCTAGTTCCGAGAAGTCCTTAAACGCTAGCCGTTGCTTCTAAGAATTTTCTGTAAACGTTAGTCGCTGCGAAAATCCTAAGTTTCCGAGTGAATTCAATTCACAGAATTAATGCGTTATCGCCTTAAATAGGTTAAACTGGTTATATACCTGGGGTTCATTAATATACTTTATTGTTTTTTTTAAATAAATGGTAGACTAATGGGTGCGATAGTTATCACTCGCAAGTCCTTTCACACCATCGAGACATTTTCTTCTTGTGTCACTCGACAGAAGCGGGAAAATCTAATTTGTCGAGATCGGTGCAAACAATATGAAAAAAAAAAAAATAATTTTTCAAACGTCTAACTAATGTTACAGAAGCTGAGTAAAAAGCTATTTAGGAAATTGCGTTAACAAGAGTATAAGATTAATTTGAAATTGGATTTCATGTCTCGTTATCCCAAAATAACGTTTACCGTGTTACAGTATTTATATTCCTTTCCTCTAATTTAAACGTCACCGCAATTTCCGTGTTAGCGAGTTACTCATAAATAAATTAAGCAGAAATTAATAATCGAGGAGAGCAAAGTAAACGCTTCCGAAGCCGTCAGAAATGTTTGCGTCATACACACAGAAGACCCTATTGCGGGAAAAACGGCTCGATAGAACGCAAACAGAAGCCCGGAGACTCGTGTCGGAAACGTTTGTTTTTGTTATCCAAGCACTCTATTAATCTTGAACGTGAAATTTTCTAGCATTAGATCGCAACAGGAAAAGCCGAACGCTGTCGGATACCGTGCAACGTATTGTCGAGTATTGTTTTGGGAGAAAAATTCTGTTGGAAATGAAACAGCTCAGAAACCTGAGATTTTCCAGCATTAAATGATAACAGAACAGGCAGTACGATAGAGGAAAACAAGTGCTGTCGGATAGTGTGCAGCGTATTGTCGAGCTTTATTTCGGAACACAATTTTTAAACAAAAATAAATAAGCTCGAATTTGTGCATCCTAGCACTCCATTAATCCTGAAGTGAGAATTCTCAGCATTAGATGATAAGAGAAGAAGCAGTTTGATAGAGGAACGAAGTCGGTTAAAAACAAGTGCTGTCGAATAGTGTGCAACACACGGTCAAGTTTTATTTTGGGGTAAGATCCTGTTGGAAATAAAACGGCACGAATTTATGCATGAACGCAATATAAACGCGTAGGGGTTCGTATAATTCTGTGGAATTGGGTTTTATTAATGTCACTTCCTGTGACACTCGTTCCTCGAACGGACCATGGAACTCCTGACACGGAGCGAGATATGAAGGGAGAATACTGCGAGGGCTTTAGGATCGGATTATATAGGATTGGACCATGGCGCATGGTGGACGACGAATCGATGACGTTTGCGGGGAGGTATGAAAAACAAAGGGCAGTTTAACTGTAACTTCGGATTCCCTCGCCTATTCGCCTTCTATTTCAAACACGAAATATCACTTCATTGGTCTGCATATTTTTAAAATCGCTTTTAAATATATCCTTGTCGTTCCCTTTGGGAGATAATAGTTCGTTCGTTTATTTCGCGAAATTAAAAATTACCTGACAATTAATATTCAACTATTTAAGGTTACCTTCGAGAATAAATTTATTCCAGTGGATAAAACCGTCCAGGCAGGTTTACACAAGCTTAGAATAAAAAATAAAAAGAGAATGAAAAATGGGAAAATAAAACATTTTGTCTGACCTACATACAAGGTAGAACGTGCAGCTGGGTCTTCAGAGAAGATCCTGTTCGTGTTTAACCTACTCCCCTGGTTTAAATGATCTGTTTCTGACGATGAGTCGCTCGAAGATTCCTTTGAAGATTCGTATAGAACGACCATCTGTCATCGATAGCGATGAACCCGGATGCCTGCAATCGAAGGTCTGCTCAAACATGTCAGGTGTCGTCTGCAAATGTACACGAATAGTTTCATTCGTGTACATTTGCATTGCCTTGGGAAAGTATGCTCGGCAAATAGATAGCACATGAATCGATGCTTGCCAACGAGGAGCCACTGATCGTTTTCACGCGATTGCTTTCACGTCAGTTACACCAACAGTTTCTGAAACCTCTGATGAGAAGTGCATCTTCCGTAGCATTCCCAAGAGATCATTCCTTGTCATCCACGGACGCCACAGACATCAAAGCCCGATGGTAGAAAGTGTATACGGTGGACAACAGAAATTGTTCGGTATAAACTCTTACCGTCTGGTCAGACCATTACCGCGAATGCCCACTGTGCCCCGTTTGCAGCGGCTTCGTCGAGTACTTATGAAAAAATAGCCACTGCCAGCGAGCCATAAAGGCGTCCTGCCTCCACAGGACACAACTCTTCCAAACCGTTCCGTTATTGCTTCATTTTTCCTTCCATTCGCTATCTCCTCCAACCTTATCTCATTATTCCCTGTCCTATTGTACTTTTCCACTAAATGTTTCGGTGGAGCGTATTTATGACCACGTATTGCACACACTCTCTCACACCCACTCAACCCGACATTTCTTCCATTCTTCGGGACTCCTTCGCCTCGATATAACCATCTATTTTTTCTCCCCTCTCTATGACGTCCTCCTGCAGGTGTTTCGTTAACTTTCCTGCACGCTGCAAGTAGAGAAATATGATACAGACACCTTGCGACATAAGTTATTATATCTATGGCAATTTTGAAATGTTTCGGATAAAATGTGGTAGAAATATTTCGAAGACCTTAAGCGACACGAGTATTAACCAGAGAAATCTACTTCTCAACCCAGAAAAAAGCATACAACCCTTTAAATAGTCCGAGCTTACTAAAACCATTTCTTCCCAGATAATTTTCAACGTGCTGTTAACCACCTTTCCGAATAAATTCGTTTCTTTTCTCATTTCCCGCCCGTTTCCCTTCCCGTCATAAACAAACGGCGGAACGCTCGTGGTCACTCGACGATAAACAACCCCCGTGGCTGGAAACGAAAGCACCGTGTCGCAGTTGAATACGCAACGCCCGGAAGTAAAACGAATACTTTCGATGAATTTACAGCCGTTCGCTCGAACGAACGCGTAACCGTGTAATTTCGTGGCGTTCACTTCACCGAGTACGGCCGTGCGCATACCCCCGAGTGTGCAATCCATCCCCCAGGCCCGTGCACGGAACATTACGCTCAGGAATCCGCATAGGCCAGACCAACGACAGAAAGAAAACGGGGGAACGAAGCTGGTTTGGCAAGTTGGCTCATCGTAAATACACTTTCCCGTGGTGCACTTTCCATTTCACTTCTTTGCACCGGTGTTGATTACTTCCGACGGGGTTAAGCAAAGCTTCGAGCAGAGCTTCTTTCGTCGAGGACAAGCGAAAGAGGAGAAAGGGAGACCGGGGACTGCAGTGCCTCTGGCACCCCTATTGTATCAAGTTTCAAGTTCAGACCATGGAAAACGTCGTCCTCCGCTGCTTTTTTTCTCCATCTCCTTTTTTCTCTCCCCTTTTTTTTCGTCCGCGATTCTAACATTCGCTTTGCGATGGTAATTAGAGCCGTTCGAGTGCGCGGGGGTGAGCTCGAGTAGGCGAGCTCGAATATCAGAACCGAGCACGCGACGAACTACTGCTCGAATGACCGAGTCCGCGTCCCGACGAACCGAGATTTCCCTCGAATCGAATCTCCAGGTGACCGAATGCTGTTTACGTTTACGCGAGCGATTTCAGACGTGGCTTGTTTTTGTTTATTTATCTTGGGATAGGGCGAAAATTCAGGTGGAGAATGTTATATTTGAGTTTGTTATTTGTTTGGTTGTTGGGGTACGTGAATCTTTGATTATGTTCGCTGGGTATTTTCAAGTAAAAGGGAATGATGCAAATTAATTTGAGGAAAATAAGTAACGTAGTAGGGAAATTAATTAGAAAAATTGTCGAGGACTGTGTCTCCTTTCCTTTAAAATTTATTTTTGGGCAAACGCAATGTCAGACAACCTCCTGTAAAAAACTGAAGAATCGTTTCAACAGCATACAAATTAATCCCCAACTACGAATGACGATCATAACAAAATCACGCGCTTTCCGTTGCCACGATCGTTTCAAGTAACTCAGGCATCGTCCACGAGATTACACACAGACCCGATGCCTCTCGTAAATCCACTTTCCCAAATTCACTCACTTCCCCACATCCGAGCCTCAAATACCATCGCGTCCAACTTTAAAGGGCGCCATCGAAGATGATTAAACTTCCAACGCTCGAGTTTCATTTTTCTTATTCGCGCGGGGGGCGGAGGGGGTAAGTAGAGTTCCCCGTACGTGAACGGAAAGAAAATAGCGAACGTCCCTTAACTCGGAAATATTACGTTTTTCAATGTAACGTCCCATCATTTTCGCAGCCAAGCCGAATCTTTTCCCTCCGGTCTCCCGTTTCTTGCGATGACGAACGACGGGGCCCATAAGAAACCAATTTTAGGATCAGCTGCGCCCCGGAACGAATGATTACCGGATCCGGTTACGATTCGCTAAAGAAAGATTGCAGAAAAAAGTGAATGGGCCTTGGCGGGGGTGGGGTCGGCGTCGCGATCTATCGGTGTTCCATTATTCTCGAGGGTGTCTCGGCCACGTAGACATCTGGTTTTTCCTCCCTTTACCGCGGGCTGTGGTACTTTTCTTCCGGGATACGTGACCGGGAAACAGCGTACGTTTCCCTAGGCGCATGGATTAGTAACGCGGGCCGATACCTTACGAAAATCGCCGCTTCTGAGATATACGCGCGGGTTGCTACAGTGGTTTCCATTCCTTCGGTATGTTGAACTATTTAAATTGCAAGGGATGTTTGGTAAACTGAAAAATTCGCGAATATTTGTAGCGGAAATGTAGTTGAAGCGATGTTAATGGCTAGATTGTGGATGTTTGTGCAAATTCACATTTTTAGATTCAAAGAACCGACACTTATCGGTTTCTCTGGAAAATACATGCCGATTTTTGGTAGGTGGTACAGAATATATCGGAATGGTTGAGAACAAATAACACGTGTACATCCCTTAAATGGTGGAAAGGTTGTGAAACGAAATGGCACCTATGTACCATTAAATAAATATGTATACATTCAATAAATATATATCAAAATTCAAATGTGCCTTTGAATTTTTCTTAAAAATTAGCACGAACTTTCTGGACAATCCGATACATTAAAGAACGTCTTATCTTCTAAACGGTGTAACATGCACAGTCAGTTCCATAATTATTTGTACCCCTCTGTCTATTGAAGAAATTTTTTTTTAAATTGAATGGTAAGTTTGATATTCCTAGTAAATGTTTCATTGTAAATATGTTCATGAATAAATTCTACACAAGTACCCATATCTTTATAATGAAGATTAATTTAGATAAATTTCTTCAATAGGTGCAACTACTCATGCACCTGACTGTATATCATTGTTCATATTTTATATATTTTTGCATCAGTTCACATGAAATGCACAAACATCTGCAGGCTCCCAATGGCACGTCCATTTTGGCAATGAAATGATCGTTGAGGGTGAAACCAATCCCCGCCAAGAAATTGGTAAAATTATATGATTCTTTAAATATTTTGAAACCGAATGAGGTAGTTTTTCTACGGAATACGCTCTGAATTATTCAGACGAAATAATCGGCACTGTTGATCTTGTTCAACGATACAAGAAACCCTGTAACAAGTGGCAGAAACGCGAACAAAGTTCTACTTAAGAAAATGAATTCGAAATGTAGAATAACATCTCGTATGAGAGTTAATTTTAGAGAAAATTTAACTCGAAGGTAGCTCAAGTTCGTGCTCGCTTCTCTACGTCTCCAGATGCTTGCTGTGTTTATAAAAGAGCTGTGCAAGTGATAATTTGCAACAATAAATAATATTTTCTCCGCAGAAGTATCTTTTATTACGAAAAGGACAGCTTGCTCTTGAAACTTGATCTTTAGTAACTTTATTCTTTTGAGAAAGAGAAAGAAATTAATGTAATGGCATTTCTTACTTTGTTACGCAGCATCCAAGTGGAAGATTGCTGGAGAAATATAAATTTATCGAATATCAGTCAAATGAAATCTCTCTCTATACTTTGGGTTTAATTTTTCGTCGAAGTCATACAGTTTTAAAGCGACTAATGGAACTTTAGTCTTTTCTCGAGTCTCGTTTCTTTGGATACTATAGATTGCAATTCCTAATATTTTATATATCTTTAAGTACGAACAGGTATGTTCGGTTATGAAATGGTTGCAGAGAGTAGAAAGTACATATAGACACGGTTTTTAACACTCGTGGACCTCCAGGTCTCTATTGTTTAAAGGTTACGCCAATTTGTACACGCGCCAGCGAACACACACTCGTCGCCCTTTTCGTTCAAATACGCTTTCCCGTTAATTGAACGTACATCGATCAAGCTATATCAAACAGTGCCTCCATGTGTACATATTTTGCTGGAAGTAAAGCGGAGTGATTTTATAATAACGTTCGCGTATGTACCGGATTGATGAACGTAATTAAATCAACGTAATTTCAATATTGGTGGAAGATTTCGGAAACATGAATTCAATTCGCAAATATGCTCTGTTGTTCTATAGATACGTTGTTAACTGAAATCTCACTCAGCAGACCATCTACGTTTCCACGTTTCTACGTCGGCCGTTTACATACATTTTGGCATCATTCTAAGAGATTCGACGTACCAAAACAAGGCAAAAATTACGAATGGTAGAATTGCTTTTATTTCGAGCACTTTCGTTTTCCGGTCTGCGAGGTAAATTTTTCCATGAACACGTTTTCAAACTCTAATCACGTATCGATTACTAAAAAAGGTAAATGTTTGCCGAATCCGTGTACCTCTATTAACAGGATTGCCTTTGAAGAGCTGAGTGTGTTCTAATAAAACGTTACAATCAAGTTTCAAATTTTTAACTCGATACCTGATACATTTTTTAGCATAATCAGTCCATGTTTGATTCTTCTCGTACACATTCATTATTTGTAACCAGTTAAAAGAATATTCTTAACAGGGATTGACTTTCACACAAAAAAGTTCAACAACTCTGTATTTACTCTTATATAGAAATCTCAGTTCTTTCACGCAATTCAGAATTTAATGGCTCAGACACGAAGCTTCCAACACAAATCTCAGTTCTTCCACGCAATTCAGAATTTAATGCCTCAAACACAAAGCTTCCAACGCAATCTCCTAACTCTTTCTCATTGTCAGCTCCAAATTCATGTCAAAGCGTAGGTAAATGCAAGCAAAAGTCTGGTCGCCATCGATGACAAAGAAAACGAAGGCAGACGAGAAAAACAGCTTGCGACGTCGTTCCAGCGTGTTTGTGCTCGCGCCTATTGATTCGCGTGTAATACAAGGCGAGCGTTTGCATTTCACGTACAGCCGACACATCGAGGGTCGTTACAAGATAAGTGTCCCATTCTGTTCACATCAATTAAGCGACGATGTTCATTTCTTGCTATGAAAGCTACGGCAGAGATGGCGGAGGGCTTTAGTGCATTCCAAGTGGGAATTATCCTCACGGTTTCAAGTTTGCTTCACTTTTAACAGCGTTACCCGTCTCTTTTCCTCTCGATAGCGGAAGAATTTCACTCGGATCTTCGTCGCGTTGGATCTTCTTCGCTTTCAACGTAATTCACCTTATAACATTATTTTTCTTTAATTTTCCAGAATTTTCTTCCGTGCAATTGGTAGATTTAAAGTGCTGACTTTGCATTACAAACTCTGGTCGAAGTAAAATCGAGTTTCAATAGTCGAGGTTTACCACTGTTTATTACTGTTAAATCTCAAACTCGCTTCGCATTTTTAGGGCACAGTGTCGTATTTTTTTTCTTTTCTTATTATAGAACGATGAAGTGTCTTATTTTTGCTCGGTGTAAAACTCTACGTGGTTGATGTATACACAGTGTATGCTAATGGAAGGATATACAACAAGCAGAAAACCATTAGAGTGTAACTAAAAAAAAAGGGAAAAAAAAAGAAAATGAAAATTGAGTTACGCTATAATTTTTGAGTATTTCGTTCTGTACTTACGTCACTATGAATCACACGTTACTATATGATCCATTGGATGGAGGGGAACATTAGTTAACGAAGAAGCGAATTAAATTTAGCTATAATAATACCGAGGTCTATTCTGGTCTACTCGAGTTCCGATAAAAATTCATTTATACCTTGATTTTGTTCTCAACGTAAAATTAAACTATTCTAAAAAAAAGTTTAAATATATATAATAATACATTATCTTTTCGAAGATAAGATTCAGACTTCGTCTTAGGTTAATTTTATGTTGAGAACTAAATATATATATATTTATATATGTATGTTCTAATACCATACTATATATTAACCAAAAACTTAAAACCAGTGAAATAAGTTAAAACAGCATGTACTACGAGGAGTGGAACAACGCATCATCGTTAAATTTCTAGTTGGCAAATAAATTCAGCTGAAATTCCTCCCGGATCATGAACACAAAATGCGAGGGAGTGTTTTTCTCACCCTCAAAGCATTTGAGTAGTGTAAAAGCTTTAGGGAGTGAAGAGAGTTGAGAATGAACAACATGATTGTCGTCTGCGAACCTTCGTTACTCCTGAAAACACAGAAGGCTTCGAATACCAGCGTTGGCATCGTAAGAAACTAGAAACATTAGAAATTATGACCACGAAGGTGGTTAGTCGCTTATCTGGACGATTTGAAGAGGAAGAAGAGGATTTCTTCGAAGTTCGTAGTCATTATTGTTGAGACCTAGGCGCACTGTTTCAGTCTCGAGCAGCAGGCATCAAGAGAATGACGTCAACAAGACCTGCCAAGACCGAAAAGACCAAGATCGATGCTCTTTACTGGAAAGCCGCTGGCGATGTTCTTTTGGGATTGGAAGGGGGTACTTCGTGTTGATTTCCTTTTGCACAGTGGGGCAATCAACGCAGACTGCTCAAACCTCCTGTCCTTCGACGCGAAGAGAAGGATTCAATCGAAGAGGAAGAAAGGAGAAAATCGGATTTGTTTTCTACAAGACACCGCGAGGTCTTACACTGTCTGAAGAACTATGGAAACAGTTAAAAATGGGAGCTGGAATTCCCTGACATAATCGTCTAGAAACCAAGACTTAGTTCTAAACAACGATTACTTGTCAGTTTAGTAGTTTTAAAAGTGATGTGGGAGGTGAGGGGTTGGAAGATGATAGTGGTATGCAAGGTGCTCGACATGGGAGTCACAATTGAACATAAATTTTGTTTAATGGGACATCAACTAGTTAGCAGAATGGTGGCAGAAATGTATGGGAGCCAAAGGTTGATGAATTTGAAAGTTGATACCATTTATTGATAGTATTCGTTTAATAAAATTTGACAGGGTTAGAGAGAATGTAATAATTGTCAGGGAAATAAATAGAAGAATAAATATTTGTACAGGTGTAACGATATTTTTATAAAATTCAAGCAATTCTGGTATAGAATCATGAACCAATACTGACGTAATTTAGTATATTATATGTCTGATTTTATACTCGTTATTCGTAAATAAATATTTTATATAAATTCCAGAGAGACTTCGATTCCACATAAAAGAGTTAAATACAAGCTTTCTCTATATTTTCTAATAAGGGAAAAATGAAATGAAATTACAGTTCTTTCGTCGTTTTCCCTTTAGATTTACAGAACCACCCACTAAAATATTATCCACCTGTGATTGAACGCATTCCCAAATGGCAGCAATTTCGAAATGCACTCGAACGAAGTCGGAAACGCGAAACGAAAAATTTTTTGGACGTCAAGCGTTCTATTTATAGGATTGCAACGATCCGATATTCGTTAGCTTTCAGGTTCTTATATTTTCCGCAAAGGAGGAGGCTGTCGGTTGTCAGTGAACGGATGTTCACCAACTTTCTACTTAAAGCAATATCCCGAGGACCGCAAAAATCTCGGCCATTAGAGAGTTCCGTGACGAGTTCCTCTTTCTAAGACGTCAACTTTTGTGGGGTGGAATTCCTTTGTTCGAACCGAGCCGTATGTATGGACGCGCTGTCGTATAAAGGGGATATTTTTAAGCCCCGGGAGTAGAAAAGCAGCTTGCCCATTCAAGGACGCATTATGCGGGGCAGAAAATAGTCCGTCATAGACTCGAAGTGTTTCCTCCTTAATTTGAAACGTCTCCGCGGTTTCTTCGCGACGTTACCGCGTTTATTTTCCAATTCAGGTTAATTTCCAGATAACGTCCATTTGCATTTATCTTCTATACCTCGTGACGCCCGCAAATCCACCAGCGTCTACGTCCTGGTTGAAACATATTTAGTCGCCAGACAATTTTCATCCGACGTCACATTTACAGGGCGCAATATTTTATAGTTGCTTTTGAAACCGAAAGTGTATAATCGATGCATTTTATTTCGACAAATGGAACGAAAGTAAAAGTCGATACGTAGATGGTTGGTAGTTCGTTATTTAAACGAATTCACGGAATGATTACAGAAAAAGTTTTTGCATGCCAGAGGTGAAAAGCACTTCGACTAATTGTGGAAGAATATGTATCTAAGAGGGTCTGCGAATGAGTTGTAATTAAACTGTAGGGTCTCCTACGGGTTACTCGAAGGAAAAAGTTAATGAATACATTACAGATCCACGCAGTCGTTTCATATCTATCGAATAATTGTAAGCTTTTTTAAAGAAAGTTCGATAATAAAGAGAAGAACGCTCCTCGGAGAAATAGGTTGAAACGACTGCTGAAACGGGCAGCGGACGTGTTACATCAAAGGTAGGAAATAGTCGATAAGAGTAAATTATAACGTTCCGACCCTAACTTATGGGTTCGTTTCAAAAGGGAATTTTATAGGACTATAGTTATTTTTACAATTCCGCTACGAGTTATTTATGAGTAGCACGTACGCTGTCAGAGTGTTTCAGAAAATATTGCGCAGTTTCGCTCGCTTTGCTTCCTAGCGAAACGGAGTAAATAAATATATTAATACGTCATTGGAAAGCTCCTTCAGTGCCGACCACGAATATCTAACATCTGTTTTCGTCGTTTTCTTTGGTTATGTTTAAAATTGCGACGAATACGAAGCTACCAGTTATAATTAAATAAATAAAACACTTTAACCACTTTTGCATATTCAACGTGGCCAGTAAATTATCGTTATAAAAAAATTTGCACGCTAGCTACAGATTCAACGTACCGTTTGCCGCCGGTTCAACTTTGCAGCGCCATATACAAAGTTATCGAAGACACTATGGATGAAGTGCGCGAAGTTTCAAGTGGATGATTGTCGTAACCAACTCGACGCGACACATTATATCGTTGCTTCTACTCGCGATGGTCGCTAACTAGAAACGCATCTTGCATGTACACGAATTTCTACGAGCTTAGAGTAAACTCCCGAAGCTCAAGTTCCGGTTATCCCGAAATTATACCGACTCGGTGAATTAACTCGTTCAACCTTCGCTTATTTTGCGATTCGCGCGGGCGAATTACGTCACGCGATGTTAAGATTCGCGCCGGTGTATTTTGGCACCGATTATACACCATGACTTAGACTTGTGGCGTAAGCTGAATAGGTTAAAATCGACTAATAAATTCGCGATATAGAAAATAAATTCTCATTACCGGTTTCGTTGCAAGCTTAATAACGTGAAAGTTCAAATGAAAATTACTCGCGCTAATGCATCTTTAAATTCAAAACTGTAATGAAAAATGTGCGGACGCGAGTAATAAAATATTTGAATATTTACGATGGAACACCTCTCGCAACGAAGCGCGAAGTTTCAACGAATATCCTAACGTAAAATATGAATTTTCTCAATTACATTACTTCATTAATAATATTAATATTTTCAATGATTATTGACGTTACACGTCGTCAACAAGTAGTATCAGTTTTTAGTACCTCCACTCTTAGAGGACAGCCACAGCTTGTCCCAGTTTCCAAACTTGTCTCGCAATGTATTAGATCCGAAGAAGGATTAGTTTAAATCGGACACGAAGTATGTCTGCTTCAATGATTTATATCCTCCAGCTCGATTGGCTGTATCGGGTGGATTTAACGCGCAAAGGATAACGGCGCGAGCGTCTCCATTAACCGAACCTCAGCGCCCGTGAGTATTCAGCTGTCCAAGAATTCCAGGTTTTGAAGACAATCAATTAAAATCCAAGGCTCGAGGCTCTTGAAGTCTCCTCTGCTTAATTGCGCCGTAATAAAGTGTAGGACTCCAGAGTCCTTAGACTCGCTACATTCCCTTAACAGGGTGGGAAAGCACGAGTGGAGTGCATTTCAGAATCGATGGAAATTTTTCGTGGGTCACGAAGGAATTAAAAGAGACGAGGTATTTTATTTTCATGATTGTTATCGGATATAACAGGAGGGATACATCGCTATCGGCGAAACATTTGATCCCTCTGGCTCCTTTTTTTTTTCTATTTCTCGATGTTTCGAGGCGGAACGAGTCCAAGAATGCACGAAAAAAGCGGTTGGAATATTCTATATGCATAGATATGGGCAAATTCCGTGGCCGAACATCGAATAAAAGTTTTAGATTCATCCATAAACTAGCTTTTGTCTGCAGCTCTGCTAGGATATGGTCAGTTTAAAAAATTCCGTTCACGGATTCGAATACACCGAATGAATTTATGAATGGGACGTAAAAGACGGTAAAAACTCTTATTCGTTATTTGGAAATCAAAGAGCGAATCTGATTGAATATATGACTTTTGTATCGTGTTATCTATGTCCCCTGGATTTATCAGAATCTCATGAAATTTGGTATGGTGAAGTGATTAACCATATGGAACATTAACATTCTTAAATATTGGAAACATTCTTTTCGTACGTATGCATGCAAGGGGCTGGTTTATTTGTTATCTCAGCAGTGGTCCACCAACCATGAAGCTTCATACGCCAACTGTATCTACTCAGATGCCATTAAATTTTGAAAATAATTTCTGTAACGGAATAAAAACATCATCGCGGAGGATACCATATTCGTAGGAGTTCAAAAGAAAACTAAGGCACGTGTATTCGAAGCCACGATCCTCGGATCCACAGTCGACCGCTTTACCTACGCGACCAATCCCGTACCCTACGTTTCGTGTTCTTATTTGACTCCTTATTGTTGGGTATGGGAGGCGCGGATACTACACTCGGCTATCCTGAATTGACATTCATTCGCCCTCGAATGTCCGTTTTCTCGGGTTTCGCGTCTCAACAACAGTGCGCGCCGCGCCCTCTTTCGCGAGTGTACTCCCCTCTCTCTTTCTCTCTCGGGTTTTGCGTCTCAACAGCAGTGCGCGCCGCACCCTCTTTCGCGAGTGTACTCCCCTCTCTCTTTCTGGAACGTTGTTCTCTCTCGACGCCTCATTGTTGCCCGCTCCACCGTCCTTCGCGTGGCATTGTTGTTCATCGTGACTCATCGTCACTGGCCGGTCCTCTGCCGCTGTAACCCCCCATCCCGGACGAGCCCCCATATGTAGGAGTCTAAACGAAAAATAAGGCACGGGGATTCGAAGCCACGATCCTCGGATTCACAGTCGACCGCTTTACCTACGCGACCAATCCCGTACCCTACGTTT
>NC_071976.1:25373730-25466682 GCF_026283585.1 Hylaeus volcanicus
CGACCGCTTTACCTACGCGACCAATCCCGTACCCTACGTTTCGTGTTGTCGTTTGACTCCTTATTCTTGGATATGGGAGGCGCTGATACTACGTATTATTATCGGCGTTAACGGAATAGTTCTGCGACAACGTTGACAAATCTTTTTTTTCTTTTCAAGCAGAATCGTATTTTCGTTGGTCGAGGGCTCGATCGATGAACGAACGCTCGATTGCTTTCCTCGGCTGATTACTTTGTTCGATTAGTACCAAAAAGCGCGCCAGTGAAATAAAAGCACGGCGGGAGGGAAGAGTCCACCGACAAATGATTTAACTGCATCATTATTTCGATTAAACGATGGACTTTGAGTTTCAATGGGACGTTCCCCGTGGCTTTCCAGTTTCGACCCGCCCTTTCGCGTTGAATAAACGTTTATTCGAGGGAAATAACTTTTTTAATAGATTTACCATTTCGCCCAGGTACGTCCGCTCTCAGCGCGACGACGCCGACGGCGCGTCGTTGCTCCGAGGGCTGTTACGCGGCTCGAAAATTTTCTAATTGACTTGAAACTTTACCGCCCCGGTTACAAAAGGAACTTTTTTTAACGTCCTAATTAATGTTAAGCGACACGGATATCTAATTATAATTGCTCGTTTGTCGGTCGTTAAACGACATTGCCGCGCGTCGAGCGGCCCGCGTTGATAACACCGTTTTCCCATTCTCGGTGTTTGCGTTGCAGTTGTTGCACGAATTTAGGGAGATCTGTTATTCGAGCGATATCGCCGCGCTCATGGGTAATAAACCGACGAAAAATTAATCATGTCCCTGCAAAGTTCCGCGCTTAATTAAATTTTGTCCACCGATGGTGGGGGATGGCCGGCAAAAACAATTCTTGAATAACAAGCGAGCGTCCGCTCGCTGATAATGCGACGAGGCTTCCTCGTTCCCATTCGAATTAAATTCGAAATCCAAAAACTGGTGTCTGGGGACGATATTAAAAAGCGTTTCATTCATCTCAAATAAAATTCATGCTCGTCGGTGGGAAGTCTATTCTGAAAGATTGAAAATATTTACGGATGTTTTAAGGTTTTATCTAACTCTTTAATTTTCTATTACACTAATTGCTAATCTTCTTATGTAGATTGCGTTAACGACTTGTTGAGCGACGAAGCCTTTGAATTCTGAAAAAAAGCTCGCGATACACTTGGGGTAATCCTAACCAGTTACTGAAAATAACTGATGCTCGTTAAAATGCAAAAGTAAACCGCTGCGGCTGTTCTGAGAAGGAAATAAATTTGGGATTTGTGCTCGTGGTAAACTTTCTCCCATTTTAGTACATGTTTTGGCTAATTTTGCTTCTTTTCTTTAACACGTGAAAGAGGACTTTGTGACGTCATTGGTAACAAAATTACAATTTTTGATTTTTGGTTTTTGATTTTTATTTACTTCCTCGAACTTCCGATTCAATTGCAGCGGAAAACGTTTTCCGTATATAGGCGAGTGTAAATACGATATCAACGTCTTACGAGCGTCTTTCAGAGAGGATATAAACGGGACCGTAGGAAATGTCGCGAAAGTGGTCTTTATGGGGTGCTCGCTCAAAACATCTCGATGCTCTTCCAATATTCGAGAAATTTCCAATGTAGGTCGATTCCTGATCAATTTTTTTCTGTATTTTTATACATAATATTCAGAACTGTTACGCATTTTATAGATAAGCATAACCTCCATGGCAAATTCGTATTACTACATATTTAAATCAGTGTTACTTCTTTAAAATTCGTCCACTTTTATTTCTAACAGCTCAAAATTCCATCATAATCTCAAAAGTAACGTATATTAGATCTAGGTAAGGCCTATTTCTTTACAAAAAAAACGAAGATAAAATAACATTACTACTTACAATTTTCATTTGCCATAAATCAGAATTAGATACATGAAAATAAAATATTTAAATCACAACGTTGGACACGGTTGGAGATAACCAGAGACTCAAAATTGAATTTCTGTTTTAGATCCGATCGGAAACTTCAGAATTTTCACCGATCGGTACATAATTTTTATAACTTTACAAAATGAACGCAAGCTATGCACGATGAACACGTAATACTATGCACACGTTTATGAATAGACTGTGCGCCAAGTTTATAAACAACTACAAGCATCAAGAGTTTCGATGCACAGCGATGCTTCAATAATTGCACAATAATAGAGCTGAGAATTCCTGTACGTTACTCATGTAGACGGAGCAGAACATAGCAGGAATAGTGGAAGAATATTTATGTGCCGGATTCGAAATATTTGATGGAATATTTCCGGGAAGTTGCTGCAACGGTGTCGGTGTTCGCTTCTGTGCAAGTTGCAGCAACGTTTTTTACAATATTTCATACAATATTGGCGGAGACATTACGGAAGTGCTGTGAGAAAAAATTTTCGAATTGTTCCAGAGACATACACTATTCTGACTATTATAACACTATTTTTGACCAGTTTCAATAGTTTACATAATTATAGAGTGTAGCAAGAGTAATGTTGTGGCATTAAGACACAATCAACCGTGACTAACGATTCATTTTTTATATATTTTATCTTTTATATATTCCATTTTATTAGTCCATTTGTATCTAAAATAAATATTAACATGTGCTTCGTACGGATGAAATTCACATATAGACACACCCATAGAAACACTACGCAGTATCCCTATTTATGTATTTTAATATAATACAGTAACTTTCATTATATTATTTTCATCAATGTTACACAATCATTAGTTACATTTAAACGTAGAGAAAATTTTGAAATACTTCTCTCGAGGTGAATTAATACTTCCCTGCGTTTCAGATACGAGTTGCGAAACAAATTTATTTACCTCGTATCCACTAACGAGGTGGTAATATAATATAGTAGCTTTTATTGTGTACATCCTGTACGTGTCGCGCCATTATGACAATTAAAATGATGTATGAGTTATTCGAAAATAAAAATTCTATAGATTCAAGTATGAAGAGACTTTTTTACTATCCATCGTGGTCAACATAAATTCTCATTTAGGTGCAGAACTTTTAATGACAAATAAAACAACAAGTTTGAACCACGATTCAATGAAAATTGTCAATAAAAATTACAATCTGAATTACATAATCGTGTTACGTTTGAATTAGTAGAAGCTTAACCTAGCAACTTTTTAATTAAATGAACGCTGTAAGCAGCTAAAGTTACTAACTACCGAAAGTTGTTTTGGTCATGTATTATTCGATTAAAATTTTGTACGTCCGTTCACGTACGTTGCGAAGCGTGGGTGTAATACTTTCTTTCGAATCATGTGCATCGTCGTACAGAGACGATCTGGAAGAAAGGTTCCGTGTTGAGAATAAAATCGGCTTGGGGTGGTAGCACGAGCACGATGTTTTATTATGCAAAGCATGAAACGACCAGGCAACGAACACACGTATTTACATAGATATGATAAAGCGTGTGGAGAGGTTACCCGTGGTAATGAACGTTCGTGTTACGTTGGTAAAACTGAATTACAAACGGCGTCGAAGTTAGAATTAGAATCCCCCGCTCCGTTCGCCGAAAGTTTCATCGTCCGAGAAGTTTTTGATGCGACGGCACGGAAAAGAACTCGAGTTTTCGTATTTACATCTAAAAAGTTCAAATTCCACCGTCGACGGTAACGATATAAATATTTATACGTCCATCGAGCGATAAGATTGAACGGACCCCATTCATCGGCGAGTCGTGGGGCTAATGTAATCCATAATTAATGAATAATCAGTTATCGTGATTAATTAGTAATGAATTACCAGGGCCAATGACTAATGAACAATCAGACACGATTAGCTGTGAAATTGCAAATTGGAAATGTAGTTTATGACTACAGATTCGTCTGACATTTACGAGTGATTATTTATTAGAGAAGCAATTATGTCTTATGAGAGAGGGAAGATGGCAGCATATGTACGTGCAAAAGTAAAATGAGAACAGTGCAAATCCCTACCAACCCCCAAATTGACCACATTTTTAACATTCTCCTTTAAGCCAAAATAAACGAAGCAAGAAGAATAAAAAGAAAGTCAATTTTGCAGAGTATTACAAGGTTATCGTTGCGAAAACCTGTCGCGAAGTTTCGAACAATTGACGTAGTGAAAATTGTCAATGTTCATGGCGCGAGATTTTAACGAAATTCGGTGGAAAAGGGTCTGCGTTTCATACGCGATCGAACCGGTCAGATTTAGGATCGAAGACTCACGACCCGTTCATCCTCTCGTTCGTTCCGACCATGTTTGCCAATTAAGACGGAAACTGGTAATTGGCGGGTCATCGATTGATTACGAACCAACCGAATTTAACAAAGGGCTTGTATCCTTTGCGCGCGCACGTGCGCGCGCGTGTGTGTGTGTGCTTGCGTGGGCGTGCACTCGTGTATCTACAATTTGTATCACATAAGGCAGTGCTTCTCAAATTTCACGTTTTATAAACGTCGTCAACGAAAAAGAAAAAAAAGATAAATTAAAACGGTATAAAACTGTTATAAAAATGGTATAAAATAGTTGGGGAAATAGGTGAATTTGAACCGATGTGCTCCTACCTAAAAAAAAAGGATTGCTAGCGAGATGAATCTCAGCGCTGTTCCCAAAATCGACTTAAAAACTAGATATTACGCCAAATTCCATTGTAACGCAGTTTCCAGAGATGTCGGTACAAAGATTCTCCTGTAACCTGTTCTATAAATCTCTAAAGCTTTTATTAGTTATTTCACAAACGAAAATGGCATGCACAGCAGGAATAAATTGTAAACTCGCTACTCAAGAGTGTCGTATCGAGTAAATTGTGAACTTGTGTAAGGTTCTCCTATGTCGCATTTCGGAAAGCCAGCGCGTTCCGATAAAATGAATGGAGGGGAGGACAATGTTAAACGACACGAAGCCCGAAGATACACGAACGAAGGAGGAATATAACAACGGGGTTCGATGAAATATGGTGTTTACCGGGTCGATCAATCTCTATAAGAGGAACGGAATTACGGAACTCCTTTTTGATCCGCGGATAGAGAATTCATTTTTTCCATTTTCACAGCACGTTACGCTCACGTTTATCGGCTTACTCGATAACACAACGTCGGTAATACGAATATCCCCCATATAACATACATTAAGCAACAACGCGAATGTAACGGTTTATATGGATCGCTATACTATATTTACCTGTACTACTAGAATTGACAGGATTTCAGTACAACATGGTTTTCAAACGAAATGATATACATACGTTGATACAGAGAGCAAAATTTTATTCTTTAAACTTCTAGTTACTGGAAGAGAATGTACGATATTGATTTATGTGGATCACTCTGTATTGATCTGTACTACTAGAATTGACAAGATTTCAGCAGAATATGGTTTTGAAGCGAAATCTTATACAATGACACAGAGAGCAAAATTTTATTCTTCAAACTTCTAGTTACTGGAAGAGAATATACGATATTGATTTATGTGGATCACTCTGTATTGATTTGTACTACTAGAATTGACAGGATTTCAGTACAACATGGTTTTTAAGCGAAATGATATACAATAATACAGAGAGCAAAATTGTATTCTTCAAACGTCTAGTTACTGGAAGAGAATGTACGATATTGGTTTATGTGGATCACTCTGTATTGATCTGTACTACTAGAATTGACAGGATTTCAGTACAACATGGTTTTTAAGCGAAATGATATACAATGATACAGAGAGTAAAATTTTATTCTTCAAACTTCTAGTTACTGGAAGAGAATGTACGATATTGGTTTATATGGATCACTCTGTATTGATCTGTACTACTGGAATTTACAGGATTTTAGCTGCATCTCGAGAGTATGCTGCTGAATACACAAGTATTTATAAAATTAACGTGTACAGACGTGTTTTTTTTTTAAAGATTGTAGGTACAACTCAACTTTAGGATTTGGGTTATTAAAGTATCCAAGTATATGATGTAATAATTAATGCAGGTAGGAAGGGTAGGATAACGAATGATAAAGGTAGAATAAAAAAAGTATTTATTTCTACTTTTCCTACTAGGATAACGTTCGGAACGTTCGGATGCATCGGAAGAAAATTGCGATATTTTTTCTGAACACTCAAACGAAAGTCCAGTCTAAATTGAAAAGAAACATCGCGATATTCATTGGCACACTCGAAGAAGACAGCTCACAGAAGAGTGTTAGCCTAGCTGTTTCAGATGTTACGATTCCATCGATCGTAGTCATTACTCTTCCAATCGGATTTCGACCGATCAAAAATCAAAAAAGGGATGAAAAGAAGGCGGTAAAATCCCTTTGTCTGGTCCGGCGGTTCCACCTTTTGTGTGCACCGACGGTGGATACGAGTCAGGACAAATTGTAGCAGGGTGTCCGGCGAGGAAGTGATAAAACGCATCGAATCGAAAACCACAGCTCGACCGGCCATAACGCAATTTCATTCTTATCTCGCCCCTGTATCGCGTTTCATTGTTCCCCCGCTTCGTCCCTCGCGTGTACACGCTCCGGAGGACTTATTGCGGTTCGTGCTACCTTTATCTGCTTAATCCAATATTTCGTTCGTTACCTTCGGCCGCTTCCTGTACGATTTCGTGGAACAGGGACGAAACAAAAAGAACGCGAAGTGGGCGGAGGGATGGGAGAACGAAGACGAGGGGGAAGGGTAAGGGCGACGGAGGACGGCGGGTACGCTCCGGGGTGTACGCAAGAGCGAGAACACGGAGCTGCGTCGCGACGCCAATGAAACGAGTCGCGGTTCACTTGGCATCGCGAGAGCCGATTGGATTTAACAAATGCGTACTGCAAACTAGTTGCACGCCCCTGGTGCTGTCAGCCGTAACGCCGCGATTTTCTCTCTGGATTAAAATGCAATCGACGTTCCGTTCGCAATGACGACTTTTTCACGGAGAAACGCACCGTGACGACTACTACGCGCTCCTTCCGTTGACGAACTCTGCATTCAAGAGATATTGGGCGAGAAAAATTCGCTCCGTGATTGCTCCGATCGGTTCAATCCCATCGCGACTGAGATTCTCCGATAACGGAAGAGCGGGACCTCGATTATTGCGGGACATCGGGCCTGGGAGATTTTGCAGTAGTAGAGGTAACCGACGTAACTAACGATAGCTTCGGTTGCATAGTGTTTACGTAATACCTATAGTCGGTGGCGAATTATGCAGAGAAACAGACGATTATTATGGATTCGGGACGATTTTGCGTCGAGGGGATATTAGGTGAGAAAATTTCGTTCAGAGAACAGAAAACATATGCTAGAATCTTGATTATTGTGCGAAATGAGGGCTGACGATTTCTGCAGTAACCGAAACTTCTTCATTAATCAAAATAACCAACACAACGAATGGTGTTATCATATATAAATTTCTTTGTTTAAAGCCACACTAGTTTAGTCGACTGAGAATAATGTATTAGGTTGTCCCAAAAGTTTCTTCCATGACTTGCGCTCAATTATTTTCTGTGGCAGTGTTTATATAAAATAGACAACCTTATTTATTAGTTGTTAATATTGTATAACAGTAACGGAGCAAAATGAATCGTACGCAATTTAATAATGTAACATTAGATACAAAATATTGTGTACGTATTACTTATTAATGAAATGGAAGAAACTTTTGGGACAACCTGATAGTTTAGATACCATTGAAAACTCTTGTATCCTCCATAAACATTAAATTCCAAGTCCAGATATTTAACAGAAAATTAGAATTCGTACCGCAAAATGAAATGTTCCACGACAAACAGAAACTTAACTTCCCAATGGAATTAACACTTCCTACGCCCTTATATAATTCCTCATCTATCGTTCTAACAAACTTAACGCCTGGTCTCTAACAATAATTGGACATTAGCTTAATTGTCTAGCATTCACCGTGCCGCAGAACCTAGTAATTAACGAGTGCGTAATTTATTGGCATTCATAGCGTCCATAAAGAATGCAACGGAGCTTTGGCCATTCGTGACATAGACAGACCAGTCGCGACGTAGAGTTAACCCTTAAATAATTGACGAATTAAGCGATGTCGCTTGCGACCGATCGATCGTTTGCGGTTGTTGTGAATTGCATTATCGTTTAACGCAATGTTTCCCTCTAATTCAACTTGACCGAGCGCGGCACGTCCGTAGCTTACGGTTTGATAAACGATTGGACCATCATCGCCGAGATGATGTATCTCGAGGCCCCTGTATTCATACACAGCGGCTGGTTGTCGATAAAATCCACTCGGACGATTCGGAACGGTTCGAAAACAAATCACGAAAAATCGTTTGTCCTCGATATTTCGCGCGTATCGAGCGTAATCAAAATAATTATCAAAACAATGAGCGTCGATTCTGCTCGTATTTTTCCCTCTCGACAGTTTTGCACCGTGAATGGACTATGGGCAGAGAGGGGGCAGGGGACGGACGGGATGTCAGTCTGGCGTTTTGGAATAATCAATTTCTACTCGCATTTTTTTATTAGCTTGAAGCTTTAAAAAACAGACTTTCTTTTTGTATTTTTTTGTTATTCTAGGATCTCCAAGATAGTCTGTGCTTTTTATTTTTCTTACGATTTAAGCAGCTTAAAAATGTGTCGTTATCAAAATTTATAAAAATAATCAGGTCTGAGTTTCTTTATTGCATCCAAGTAGAGCTACAGTCATGCTCGCATACATCAGTCAATGATGCGTTTAATTTTTTCTCTCCACTTCATAGAATTACAAAAGTTCTTCTTTTCAATGAGTACGTATTCATAAATAAATAAATGTATAAATGTATCAGATCTCCATTCACAAAATACAAAAATATTTTTCGAGGTTCATGTCTCGTCTCTGATTAATTGCGCTTATCTTCGCGCAATTTCGCACTTTTTTGATAAATTCTGAGGGACATTGGACACGAGAGTCCCTTGTCTCGATGGAACTTGTTCATACATCAACGATCCGTTCCCTCTGCGTGCGGATTTACGATGCGTTAATTGCTATTGCGAGCGACGCGGCTGGACTCTTTCCCAGGGAAAATTAACTGATATTTCCTAGCAATACCTAAGTCGTTAGGAAACTTAGGTTCGTACACAAAGCAGAACCGTGTTAATGACGGATTTTAAAATGCCGTTGTTCTTTTCAAACGTACCGTAAATTATATTAATGTCGTTCATAATTAATGATACCTTAATGACTCCTTTTTATTAATCTGTCTTTTCTGTCCTATATACGAGACATCTCCTACCTAAAAGTTTACGTAAGCCTTATGCAAATTCATATTTTTACAGATCAAGGCAAAGAATTCAGATTTAAATGAAATAATGTCTTATCTTCTACACAGTGTAACGCATGTTTCATGTACGCTTGTATTTATACACATCCTCGTACATTCTCCCATATTTTCACTCGCCATAAATGCATACACACATTCTAATAATTATGATTAGGCAGTAAAACATCTGTTGCTGAACCTCACCTACTCACAATGACATCGCCACTGTGTTGCATTGCACCGATCGATAAAATAAATAAATAGACGAGAACTCTTTTTATTCTTTCTCATTTCTTTTCGTATATCCAATTCATTGCGACGAAGACGTCATCTAACATAAATGAATGTGAAAGTGCGAGCCCTCCTCGTGACTACGGCCTCGTCGATGGACGTACGAATGATAGAGGACGTTGGTGGACGCGTTAATTATTAATACGGCAGTTGATGTAGAGAATTAATGGCAAGTGGCGTGGCCTGAACCCCAAGGATGATTCAAAACTGGGCGACGCGAGCCGATTAACAATTCAAAGTTTCGGGCCCGTGGTCCCATGGTGTTCGCGTGTCTCCCTGGCGTAGACGTTCACCGTGTATATGGGAATTAACGCACGTTCATTGAATTATTCAGTAGCGAACGTCGACGTCTGGAATCCTGCCGTGGAGCCGGCGCAGCCAACCCCCCTGGTACTTTTTAATCGCGCAGGATAGTTCGGAATGCGACGCGAATGCGGATGCCTTTTGCGCGGCACGACGATGCAAATTTTGAGCCAAGCGAGTGGCCAACCCCAAGATAACAGTCGCATTTCCCAGTTCCCGTGTTGAATTCGATCTAAATTTCACCTCCCTTTGTCCTTTTTTTTTTTTTTCTTTAACGCGAAGGAGAGAGGAAGAAGTCGGTCAATTGAATTGCTGGATTAGGTATGGCTCAAATCCTGGCTCCTCTGGCGGAATAGAGTGCCCAATTGAGGACTCCCTTAGACGAAGACGGATCCATTTCTCTTCTACGTTATTAGGGTGTTTTAAAAAATGGAGGAGGATTCTCTGTCTTTCTGAGAGATGTGAGCGATAACGTGGACGTATTTTTGTTGGTTTTAGAGGAAATCTGGAAATCTCTGTCCTTTTAGAGTGTGTATACACACATGGTCTACGAGTGTTTATGAAGGGAGTAGTCTTTTTTTCTTGGACCAGTTTCGAGGGAATTTTGAAATTTGTGTAATACAATCTGGTAGAAATATTTTAAAGACCTTAAGCAACGGGAATATCGATTTTTAATCCTGAAAAATAGATCATTTTCCTTAACGTAAGTAAAACCATGTTGCTTGATTTAATTCTAAACATGAACAATTTTTGATGAGAGTTTTGAATAATGAAGGAGAAGTACTTTAGTTGCTTCTCGACCTAAATCTTTGGTTTGCCGAGAAATCTATTTATGAAACCAAAAACACGGTCCCATTTAGAAAAATAAGCAAAAAGAAAAGAAGTACGTCATCGAAGGATAGTTTTTTTCTCTCTTGGTATTTCAATTTTACGCCGCATCAATTTTTTGTAGTTTCATTTGGAAAAGAGCTCCGGCTCGTTCCAGTTTCCAGAATCATCTTGTAAAATTTAATCAAACTCAATTGGCCGTTCAAAGCCACCGGCAGGGTAACATTTCTCGTCTCATTGCGTAAACGCGCTGGCACATGATCTCTGCCTGTACAACAAAGGGGCCAGCTGGTAAAGCGGAAATGAAGAAATAATGTTTGGTATGATTCTATGAATCGGGGAAGTGACCTCGAATGACCAATTCAATTTAACCCCGAGTACATTTCTATGGCACTGGAATGGATATTAGTTTCCGACCGTTAACCTTGTTTCATACATTTAGATTTGTTTCCTTCTCGCGTTTTTCCACATTTTATTTACGCTCTATATTATTTATATTATTCACATTTAGAGCGGATAATAATTTCGATCGCCGACTTTGTTTTGCCGTCCACCTAGATTTGCTGCACATTTTAATATATTCATTTTGTGACCTTCTCCCGTTTTTTTTTTCATATTTTATTTACGCTCTATGTTATTTATATTATTCACATTTAGAGTGGATATTATTTTTTGATCATCGACTTCGTTTTGCCGTGCACCTAAATTTGTTCCACATTTTCATATATTTATTTTGTGACCTCCCTTTTTTATTTTATATTTTACCAGGCAACCTTTTATGTATCTTTTACCAAATGGAATTAAAAAATATACTTTTTCCATAGTTCCATATTTTTTAATTATTCGACACCTGAAGATACGCATTTTCCCGTTTTGGTCATTGAAATCAGTTAATTTGCGTTGATTTCAAAAGCATTGATTTTCAGATCTGTACATGCAGTGCATGTAAGTAAAATTATAATGAAAGTTTCACAACCATCTGCATTACGACATAGAAACAGTGGAAATTGCATTTTCTGTACTAGTTTCATTTCTTTAATAGACCCTCAATGAGTACCGTAAACGTCCATTCAAGTGGTTATGTTCCTAGCTAATTGCGATTAAATTTTCTAGAATTGCCAAGAAAAGCCAATACCTTTTAATTGTACGAATCGCTGAAAATAGTTCCACTAGAAACATTGCATGTGTGGTTTATGTACGACCGTGTACTAGGAACGTTTTAATCGAGTAGCCAGACAGTTCTCGAACGATTTTCTATTAAATTGATAGATCGTGGAGGACGTACTTCTCGACGTACCGCTCGTTACTCAGATTTCAATTCGTTCCAGATTGGACTTTTATTTTTGGAGAGCAGAGGACAATTACTTATCGAACTTGTTATTCAATTGGCTGTGTCAGAATGTTTCGACTGACGTATACGAGGAAGCTTTTATTAACCAGCGACATATTTAACGTAGTTAGAAGTTGGAGAAACCCGAGGACAGGACGTCTATTGGAGTCAGAAGTGGCTATTTGAGGTGAAGGTAAACAACTGCGCATCATTGGAGTACAAAAATTGTTAGAACTTCTAGACAGGGTCGAATATGGTGAGCCTTTGGATAACGATGGTTGCCTCTTGTAGTTTGTTCATTTCTTTAGTGTAGGTATACATGTATTCGTCATTTGTAACGATTTAAAAAAATGCTTCTACACCGTCACGTCGCCCACACGTGGGTGACAGGAATTTTCACTGAGGAATTAAATAAATTAATTCTGAAGGTGAGGTGTTCACAAAAATTAATCTGGGCAGGATTGATTAATTCTAAAGAGGTTGCAGTAATAATAGGTACTACCACAAATGTTGGATCACAACATTTCTAATCGTATAGAAACAAAATTTAGCCTCGTAGGAATTTTCTCGATTATTAGTCAACGTGTTAAATGAGTCTTTAAAAAAATTACATTCTACATACATAGATGCTTTTGTGAGGAAAAGATAAATCGAAAATGAGCAACAGAGTTTTTTTTAATTTGAGCTTTCAATTTTGAGAAAATTGGTCTTGAATCTCTTTGGAGCACGTGCACGACTTGATCATCGTCTCTGACCATTACTCACCATTTCTACCGATGTTGCTAATTTATGTGGCTCCTGTTATGTTAGCGTTCATTTCGATTAGTTGTAATTATTTAAAAAATTGCATTTTCCATAGAAGAGGTATGATACATGAGACAATGCCAGAATTAGTAGAACTGGCCAGTCGTGGTCAGAGATGGTTAGCCAAACCTTTCGATTTATTTTTACGAAAACGAAGCTTCCTATGGAAAAATATTATTCTTCATTTTCGATTCGTTTTCAAGCAAAGAATCATTCCCTGTTGATAACTTTATATTTAAGACCCTTTTTACCCCCTTAGGGGTTAAATTTCGAAATATTCTTTCTTACTACTTGTATAAGGAAATAAAGGAAACCTTTGTGCAAAATTGCAGCTTCCTAGGTTCAACGGTTTAGCTTGGGCGTTGATTGTAATCAGTCAGGGCTTCATTCTTATAAATATATGCATATAGATCAAACAATAACTTGGACCCAGAGTTTAACCACGAACGCAATTTCGTAATACTCAACCTTCATCTCATTTTTCAAAGACGTCTACTTGCAAACAAGGACCTCGTACTTCCTTCATCACGTTCCGTCCTCGCTCAAGATCATGGAAGCCTCCTATACTCCATTTTCCGAAAACCCGTCGTCCTGTGCAAGAAACTTAATATCTCCATCGCGAAACGATTATCCGTCGCGATAGGCGACGACGCGGAAGCGGCAGGAAGCGTAAACTGTTGCGGTCAGGGGGTAAATTCGGTCGTAAAGTTGACAAAAGTAGGGACGCGTCCCGGTGCAAATAATAGAGGACAGGGTCCTTGGGAAACGGGCACGCGGCCGAAGACGCGCAAACGCGAAGCAAAACAAACGAGTTTCGGGGGAACTGGGAACGCGACACGCCGCCCGAAATTGCACTGGGTCACGGAAATGACGGTCCTGGGGTGGCGGGAATCATGGAAAGAACGGAAGCAAAAGCGGGGGTGGCTTTCTTCACGGGAGCCGCGCTTTCAACGTAATTTCCTGGAAAACGGAGTCGGAGAACGTGCGCGCGCAGACTATCGGCCGCTCCGTTTCTCTCCGGGAGCGATGTGTTGCTAGATTAATCCAAATATGAGCATTTACTCGAGCCTGATGACAGAAATGCGTGCTCGTGACGTATATACCGTGGCCTCGGACACACAGAGGAAAACTGACCGAGATTCTGCTTCTTAATACTTGTGTTATTACGTTTGCAATTGCATCCGCTTCGGCATCGATGCATAGGAGGCTTTGAGATTTTGTGTTCGACTCTGCGCCATTTTGTTGCAAAATGTGCGAACAGGAATCGCATTACATTAAATAGTCTAACTTTGGACACGTGTCTTTTTTTGTATTATTAGACTCGATCATAAATTTGTATAGCTTACTTGAAGCGTTGACACCACTGCGAACGTAAAGAATGTTTCAAAAGAGGCTTCAGAATTTTGTTTTTTAATACAATTGAATATTTTCAATCGGTATATTTTAAATAAGGTACACATGATCGTGATTAAACATAATTGAAAGTGTCCACTACGCCACGTCGACAGGCATATTTTATTATAAAAAACAAAACCCTGAAGCCTTTTTTTAGGAGATCCTTTACTTCATACTCTTTCCACGTAACGCCTGATCATATATTTTTCTTTAAGGGGGAAGTCTGGTCCAGTTAATGTATTTTTATAATGTATATAATTTCCAGATATAATTAATTTTGGTATCGAAACTTTTTTTTACATATAAGGGGACGTTCAAAGAAGAAAATTTGACGGTGGGACGCATAGCTCGTCGAATTTTTATCCGATTCACTTGATTCAACGCTTAAATTGAAGGTAATTAAGTTTATATGCGTATGAGCCTCGACTCTTAATGAATTATTATTATAGCATAAAGTTATTGCGAAATAACGGCCGACATGTATCGTTCATTTTCATGTTTTTTTTGCCGCCATTGTTGCAATTAACAATTTTTTTTGCAAATTGAGCTTCATACGGATTTTACGTACCTACTAAAGAGAAAAATTTTCTGATTTTATCTGTCAGATGTTTTCCCAGGGCTCCGCGTATCCCACCGTTTCGACCGAATCCTTTCCTTGCGACTACTACATATATCTATGTACGTATATATTCAAATTAAATCTACACTGTCAAATTTTCTTCTTTGAACGTCCCTTTATACGTAAAAAAAAGTTTCAATAACAAAAATTAATTATATCTGGAAATGATACGCATTAGAAAAATACATTAGCTGGACCAGACTCTCCCCTTAAATCTCTGTAAATAAATTGTTGCAGTTAACGAAACGTGAACAGCGTTTTGCCGCACTCGTTCCGCTACGTAACACCGTCGCCGTATTAAACGCGATCTATCGGAAATGGGGTGGGATCGGTTCAGGATAACGAAACGTACGGCTGATTGGTTATAACACGTGATTGATGTCATTACCGATTCCCGCGCGCGCGCAACGTTCGCGTGCGTCGCGGCACGAATTATCTATGCACATTGTACACATTGTTCGAACATTAGTGGATTGCTATTTGCCCTGCGACGTATCGTTGCCCGATAGAAGGGGCACCACGGCCAGCGACGATTCCGTACTTTGAGGTTATCGCCTCATTAGCATATCGAGCATTACGTAATCTCTTCCTCCCTGCGCCCACTCTCATGATCGCTGGGGACGATACCGCGAGGTTGAGTGCAATCACCGACGTGTATTAATTTCGTCCCACGAAGGGTGCCATGTTGTATTTAAATTTCTCTTTGGAAACGTGACTGAACTTTTCGTTCAACCATTTTTATGCTCGTAAAGGCGGGTAAATATTTCTTTCTGCGGCCAACGACGATTGTTTCATTTGTCGAGGCTCTAAAGAACAGAGAGCCGCTAACCTCATGAATAATTCAATTTTTCTGAGCAGCTTGATGCGATTATTCTTATAAAATTTATTGCGAGCGAGGTGTGCACCTACTAGTAAACAATGAATTATAATTGTTCGAGAAACATGAATTTATACAATCCACTTCGCAAGCTACACAAAAATGAACAAAGAATTTCACTCACCGCAGTTACGCTATAAATCTAGAGTGATTTACACGAGCGCAACAGATAATTCTAACATTGTTTCCCTCTGCAACGCCGCAAATAACGAATAAACATCGCTTTCCTGGAACGCATAATACCAGCACCGCGTACATTAGAAAATCGACGACTGTTCACCGAAGCGCGCAACATGTTTGTTCGCATTATACATAGTTTCACTGAAATACGACACTGCGGTGCGCGGTTGCTCGCATTAGAAAACCAAAAGCGAAATTATTTGACAACTCGAACAATGTAACGTATGGTATCATTTTTCCATTTGTTTGCATTCATATTTGGTAGCTGCACCGTTCGCCCCAATTTCCGTGTCGCGTCGGGCATAAATTTTTATGTTTGTTCAGTTCGTGTTACTCGTCGAGTGGCTGGTTTGCCACGGTCCCGCGCTGTGCAAATTTCACTCGGGTTTATCCGGTTGGTATTAAGGACAGCGCCGAGGATTGGGTTCCCGATGTACAACTTCTCAACTACTTTCCAAGATTAAGAATTTACATGGTCCTCAATTTATTCGCTTATACGGGAGCACCGAGTTCTAATTAGGACTTAAACGATTTGGAGTTCTTCTCTCGTATTCAATGGCGATCGATGCATCGTAAACCCACTTCTGGACTCGCACTAGGGGATTAAGCAACCCGGTTTCTCAAGGTTAAGGCGTGTAACGTGTCTGCTTTGCATATTCGTGTACCTCGTGGAGCAGATTTGTGCTAGGCGAGTATACACACCTGAAAATTCCTAATTGGTTGTTTCGTGCTTTCGCAGATTAATCTGAGTGGAACAGAGTGATGTCTGAATTCCAACAGATTCAGATCATGGTATAAAGAAATTTTTCTTTGGTGGTCGTAAAAAAATCTTTTTCATATACTTTGGAATTAACGAAGCATCTACGTCATTGAAAATTTCCTATTTGCTTAATATTTTTCAATGTTCCAATTATGGATCAAGTTTCATAGCAATTGGAGGTGGTGAATTGGGCGATGTTCCTTGTTGTGTGAATTTTTCTAATTTTCATTTTTGTGACAATGATGATAGAAGAACCATAAAAGTATCCATATATTTTTGTATCTTTTTTTTGTATCTTTTCGAGATGATGAATCCTGTCTAAGAGGCGTCACACTCCCTAAACGTCAATGGATTCGAAAAGTAATCGCTCCTATCTTCTCTCGAAGCTCGACGCTCAGATTCCCTTGAGGTACGTGCAATTTAATTACTTAATTAATAACGCTATCGTCCTAGATCTCCAAAGCATGGAGCAAAGCTCATTAAGAAGGTCGAAGGTCGATATTTACTATGTATCGTTCGTTTCCGATCCTCTTAACGAACCTTTGCATTTCGCCTGATAAATAAAAGATAGTGGCTCAACGCTGAGACTCTTCCAGTTCCGAGAAGTGGTGGGGATGATCCAGTGACTCTTACAGAATTTCTTAAGAAATTTCCAAGTCTCTAGGATGGTTAACACTTTACCTACTGATCCGCAAAAGAGGACTTTCTACATTACTCTATATTAATTCACGAATATCGACATAGATATTTAAACGGGTATAACTAATTATTAATATTCGTAATCGATACAAAAATTGTACTGGTTTAATTTTCTCATTATCAAGAGATCAGAAGTCACCTGTCGTTACTAGGTGCACAAGCTTTATCTACTCCCAAATATCGAGTAAATGAAGTGTTAAGCTTTAACAACCAATGTCTCCACAGTTCCCGATGCATTTCTCTTTAAATACCTAAACAAACCCAGTCGAATGACACATCCGCAACGCGTAAACAAGAAATACAGCTGTATGATTGAAAAAAAAAACTACGCAAAGGGGCTTCATAGAACACCTGACACGGCTACAGGATGCCTTTGAGGCCGGAGGTTTCTGTTTCCCGACCAAATCTAACGCTTCGTCTCGTTCCCTTGTTAGCGTCGCGCGACTCTTTGGTTTTCGATGGTAGGATCGATCAAACTTCGTCATCGTGAAGTGGACGCCGCGCCGGTTGCATTTGTAGACGGCGAAGTGGGAAGTCTCCGTGGCACACCTGGTTTTGCCACGGCGGCAATAGTTTCACCGTCGCGTATACGCGGTGCAACGTGCGCGTGGTATGTATTGTCGCCCTACTGCCAAGCGCAGGTGTGCCGGGGAGTTTTTCGGCTCGGTTGGTATCGTCGACCCGGCAGAAGTACAGGTGAATTATGATATCGAGGACCTGGGAGGGCCACTGTTCATTCCACGACATTCTCGATCGCATTTAAACATTGAGCGCAGCGGGGACCGCAGGGGTGGACGATGGAAAGGGGCACGGTCGAGCACCTAGAAATTTCACTAGCTGGAGAGGGTAGGAAGGGATGCAATTAAAAATCATCAGAGATGATTACTGCGCAGAAAATTTCACGATTGGTTAAACAGTTGAACGGCTCACGTTCACTGTACAAAAATCCGCCATATCTGCGAGAAACTTGACCCGAAGACTCGGTCGCTGTTCGTTTCACCGCATTCTCGATCATATTTAAAAGTAGGGTGCATCGGGAGTGGAACATGGAACAGGGTTACACGGCCAGAAATTTCACAAGCTGGCGAGTGTAGAAGGTGGTGTAATTATATGTATATTAACGGAGACGATTACCGCGGGCAAAGTTTCATCATTTAATACTTATTAAGCAGGATGCGGATCTCGCGAATTTACGGTGTACGCGAATATGAAAAATGTATGATAAACGTTTTCAGGATATTCGCACTTATACGGAGCGAAATATTCATTTACGAAGCATGGGTTGGATTGTGTATGTGCTTTTCGTATTTGCATGCGCTATAAATGCATGGGATTCGCGAACTGATTATTACTGATATTTTCATAAATATAATACTCAGAACGTTTATGGAGCGTGGTATTTATGTGGTCTAAATGGCCAGTGAATAAAATCTCACTTCATTCTTCCTTTATTAGAAGAGATGAAGAGAGGTTATTTAACTTTATTAGGTAGAATAAAATACTCCTTAAGATTTGATTAAAACGCTTTGAATATTTCTGTAAATATTAAGTACATATAAGAAAAAGCAAACAGCTACAAGAGGTAATCATCAAAATCTGCTTGAAATTAAATCTCGAGAATGTAATGCTTAAATACAATGTGTTATATAAAATTCATCAATTGACACTTTTATTCGAATCATTTTCCAATGCGTTTCATAATTTAGTGGTTACACAGGTCTGAATCAAAGTGTCACGAGAGAATACACGTTAAAATTGCATGAACGATAAAAATTTGTAGCTCATAAAGCCATCATAAATCGACTCTCTTTAAAGTGAAAATTCACTTTTACATTTACATGTCGAACAATTTCGGTAGTAGAGACCCAGATATTCGCAGTCGGGTGCAATTGGTCCCCTGCATCTCCCGGGTGCGCCGCCGAGCCGGATTGATTTTAAAAATGTAATCGATCGGCGGGTGTACCGAGGAGGGAAAGAACACATCGAGGTACGAGCCGCGGAGAGTGCGTGTGTTCTTCAGACTCGTTGTTATTTCCGATAACAAAGGAATTTATATTACAATTTAATGCACTCTTTGGATAAACCTGAGTATTTTTCACGGCAATACGAAGGAATGGAAGCGCTTCGCGTTTCCAACCTGTTTACGGACATTGTGATTGATGCATCCTCGGGAAATCGCCGAGCGAGCGAGCTTCCATCGAGCGTGCAACGACTTGGGATTTAAATTCTACCCGTTTGAAAACTAGTAAAAGACAGACGCACGTATATTACTATGTAAGTTCGCGTTATTCGATCCCCGTGTTTTTGTTGGCAACGTATGAAAGCGCGTTTCTCACGGAAAGTGGATAGGTCTCTCGGATCGATCGCTTTGCTGAAATTGAAATATGATATAAATAGTTTCGTCGGTTTCGAATTTGTTTCGGAAACGCAGATTATCGAATCGTGCAATTTTCCTGAATTTCAACTAACCTAGACTACGAACGAATGAATTTTATATTTCGTGGAACTATAAATCTTGATGGGTAGTAGATTTTCTATTGTTTTCATTGAAGATTGCCCATTTAGACTAAATTATTCAGTGGGACGAAAAGTCCGGCATTGTAACAATTCTGAACGATCTGAATTCTGAAATAATGGTTATATTAACCCCATATATGGTTTTTCGCACCTTGCCGAAACCCAAACACGCTTTTGCAAAATTGTTGTCTCTCTGTTTGTTTAAACAGGCCAGTCTTCAAAGAATAGTATTCCTCACAGGTGAAACCGCGGTGCACAGCCAGTAGTAAATAAGAGTTTAAAATATTTCAGCGAACCTTTCAACATATTTCTGTCTTCCACTTTTGGATCACCTTTAAATTCATAAAATGAAATTATGAATTAAAGAGGAGTAAGTAATTGAAGTCTAGAGACGAATCTGGTTCAAACATGTTACCGTAAGTGATGAAATCAATCTATATATGTAGGTCCAACATTTTAAAGTGACGTTTATCGTGCAATTAGCGCCAAAACAAGTTTCAAACTATAAGGAGAGACTGTCAAACCCGGGATGCGTTGACGGAGGTACCTTGAAATACAGCGTGAAAGCTTGATCTCATACAAGGGCTCATCGTGTTAATTACACATTATGCTGTAGATGAAGCTTCGAGGGATAAATGCATATTTCAATATTTAAATTCATATTCCACGAAAAAAATTAACCAGGCTTAATACTCTCGGTATCAATAATATTTTTCATTATAATATTATTAGAGAATATTCGAAATGCACTCACAAGAAAGCAGTAAATTGACTCTAAAATTTCACTCAACTTTCTCGTCGGTGTGTAAAATCATAATGTAACGCAATTTCTATGAATGTCAACCTCTCAATCAATAGTACAATCAAGTTAATGTACATTTCCACTCCTCATTTATTAATATAACGTTAAAAGTTGAACATAACGCGATGTTGCAACATGAGTTATTTCTTTCGGCATTTAGTAGCTACTTAATTTCATTCAACATCAACAAGGAATGGTATCCAGATAAATATTAACAGCATCACCCTCCTCCCCAAGAGCCAAGGAGTACAATTCTTGGCATTTCACTCGTAATAAATTTTGTTTGTACGCTGTGTACGGTTAACTTCAGTTTCAACTCTATAAATTATTCACGCAGTATTAATTTAGCGTTTCAAGTACGCGTGGTAGTTTCGGCCGTAGAGTCTGGGAAATTACGCGACACCTTCCAAGTGCGAAGTTTGCCGTGCATTCGAGCGCATACATTTTTTATAAAGAAATTTCGAAGCAATTTGACTTCAACACGTACGATTAAGCGGATATTTGCACAGAAGGGGACGAGAAGTAGGCAATGTTTAGGAATTTCTGTCTTGGTTACTTGCAGCGCTGCGTAATTTTTCTTTTATACATCGACTTATCGATACTTTATTGAGAGTTTTACGTTGTTATATCAAATAGCAGGAAATATCTTCTGAGATAGAGGTGTATAATGCGTAGGATCGCTTTGAAAAATTCCTCTTGTGAAATGAAAAGTAAAAATTGTTTTTATCTGGATTAGTAAATTTGTTTCTATCTCAATCATTCCCTGAAATGGATGAGAAACGAACAGGTAGATAGAAACATTATTCTAAACCAAATCTGTTTAGTTTCATCTGTAATAAGACCAGGAAATATCGTGGAAATATTTTGAACCGAGAATTTCGTCTCACAGCCTACGGCAGACGTCTCTAACATCGTCCGTATTTAATATTTTTTAACGATATTTAATCTAAGTATTAGGGGGACCACAGAAAATGTGAAAAAAAGTTGATTCCTTTGACCTGATAAAAATGAGTAATTTAAGAGTGGCGGGTTCGTGTATTAATTTAACGATATTCGCGAACGTGCGCGACTGTAAACGAAACGGTTGAAAAATCGTAAAATCGGAGAGGGGAAAAAGGAAAATGGAAGAGGCAGGCACTTGCGTGTGCCAGTAGTATTGATTTCACGCAACGGGCCACGCGAACTCGACTTTGCGCTGTTTCAGGTCAACGATACAAGTGCTCTTTTAAGTAGACTGCTGGAAGAAAAGTTTGAAGGAATACAGCATTAATATTATTACGGAGAACCGAGTGTTTGCTTGTTGAATCTTTCAATTTCTCTGGACGAAGCTAAACTTTTTTCTTCGCGCGACGACATCTTTCCGACCCAATTATTAATATCGCGTTTTTAATACGTTGCTTTGCGAATTAATCGTGGTCGTGTTTACGCGAAGTAAAACTTGTTCGTTTCAAATACCAACGGAGAGGCTCGCGAGCTTTAAACAAAAATAGGAATCAATATTTGGATAACGGTTTTTAGCCATCCTCGGAAGCAACAATTTTATAAAACAATTTACGATGCTCGTTAAATTCCAGCAATTTCATCTGTATGCCTGGTAAAAAATCACTGACGAGAAAATAAGATAAAAGTGGTTTATTTAAATTTCCAGAGTTTATTACATAAAAGAACGTGATCATTTTGGACGAAGCAGAAACCGTAATGGAATTCAATACTGGTTTCAATTAAATTGAAAATTTCGACGTGATTTTTAAATCGAGAATTTCAAATTATTTTGGGTAGAAATAAAATGAATTTTACTTTATTGTTAAAGTTGGAACGATACTATAGATTGTTCTTCGTGTAAATTGAATACGCGTTGAACTTTATTTGCTTACACGATGGTTTTTGCTGGAACAACTGTATCAACTTCATTATTACCGTGGCGTACAAATGTAATCGCGAAAAAATTGGATTGCATAAACAAAACTGAATTACCCGTCACCTGTAGGTTTGTGATATATTCCCGTAGTGATTACATCACTTTGTCCAGTTTAATAATTGACGTACATTCATAGTCGTTCTACATATTTTTCTCTCTAACAATGCACCACTCGACACTGCGCAGAAAATTTCGCTGAAAGTAAATCAATCGTACTTCGAATGTTTAAGTCATCTATCACGTTCATCTGACGATTGTTATCAGGTTTTATTATAGAAATTACGCTTGAACGTTATCGATCTGCTATGTTTGCAAAATCTGGGTCACTTTATTCGCGAATGTTATTCTCCGCTATCGCATTATTCTATTCGCAGTATATATAAAAAGTCAATACCATCATTATTTGCTTAAATATTTGCACCACATTTCGCGTGGTATCGATACGCCTCCATAAACGTCGGCAAACCGAGGTATCCAGGTAAAGAGGACTTATTTCGATTAAAAATGTTCATTGTGACCAGAGTTATATTTATTCTCGGTCGAAATCCAATATTGGAAAGAACTTATTGGATAATCTAATATTTTCCAAGTAATTGGCCATTTTCGGCAGGAGTTAATTAAAAAGTATCAATCGATACCTTGGCGACGAAAAGTTACTTGTATCCGTTTTGTGCACCGTTTAAGCACAGATTTTAATTTCGTCAATCGCTCTCGATTATTTACCACGGTATATGCAGACTTCAACTTGACCGAGAAATACGAAAAGAAATATTCATCTGATGTATTTGCGTATTTCTTAATAGTCCAGGTAGAATAATACGAGAACATCGAATAATATTTGTTCGAAGGCAACCCATGTCAGATCAAGGAGACACTCTTTGTCAATTTTAACGCAATTTTCCATAATTCATTTGCACCCAACATTCTAATGTGGCAACTTAAAAGAGTAGATCCTTGATAGTTCAGGTAGAACGATAAAAGAGCATAAAACAATATTTTTTCGAAGGCAACCCGTCTCAGATTAAATGCAAATAAACTTCGCCTCTTGCGGTGCTTCGTTACGTTCCTCGGCATTTACTTAAAATAGAACCTTATATTCTAATTGAACAACGTTAAAACGGGTTTGCTTGGTAACAAGACATTATGCATTCTCCAACTACGCGATTATCTCGAGTAATACGCCGGAGAATTAAGCATCCCCTCACGAATAAACGTCGCTGAAGCGTTATCTCATCAGCGCAAGAACCGAAGCCACGATATTAGACGGTATGAATTATCGCTGACAGGAATTTCGAGGACCGTTGGCAGTTTGGGGCATCGTATGGTCCATCGATGCTCTCATCTGTGCAATGGAATCGCATAAATGGCCGGTCGAGAGTGGCGGCACTTTAGTCGAAGGACTATCACTATTATCCTTTCGAAACGACACGTCTACCACCATTAGACTAATTACAGACAAGCAGCTACGTATTGTCTTTCGACGTACCAGGTGGATGTTCCTGCACGAACGATCATTCGAGTGTTAGGGAGTTTCTATTAGGGTTGGTGACTGGAACCACCCATGCGAATTCCAATTTCAATGGCTCTTTTAACTCGTGTTAGGAATTGGAAACAAAGGAGAGTTTGGTTTAAGTGATGTACATCGACTAATATACAATAATATTGTTTGTAATTCACAGAGAAGCTTGTAAATGTAATATAATGGAGACGTCTTCAATTCTAGAATATAATTGAATTTAAATTATATTTACCATGTTGGTTATGATGATATCTTCCAAATGATTTTTTTAAACCTTGAATATTTAAATGAAAATTTTTATTTTAATTTTATACCGCACATCTAATCGTTATTCTTTTATCGATTTATTTTATTATTTAACTCACCATTGAGCTCACAGAAGGCATTTTTAATAAAAACCTCGTGTTCCCGAGTAATAAAAATATGCATTGTTCCCACTACTACAACGAGATACTAACCTAACATCGGTATTTGCCAAAATGCAGGTGGATAAATTGTCAAAAGCGCGGCTTATTTGTGGGGCTGAACGGCTTTAATTTTCCGTGAACAGTCGAATTGCAGTGCATTGTGTAGATATTATTTAGAAAAAATCCATTTCACGAGCGCAAAATTATCGTTAATTATTAATCAGCCGAATTTTGTAACGGGCTGTAATTATCGAGGATTCAGAGGATGATGGAACTCGTCGCACAAAGGCATCAGCGTTTACTGGTGGTCAATTGATAATCCAGGCGTAATGTGTGTCAGACGACTTAGTTAGAGACGTAAAAGAAAGAAAATTGAGCGTAATTTGGCTCTAATTTATTTCGTCCACGGTAAAAATGGGAACGGAATGGATTAACGTAAATTTAAACGTCGCGATAAGACCAACTATTAGATTAGCTATAAATACGCGTAAACAAGCGTTGGTTAACCCGATGTGACTACAACGTTACACGTTCTGGCGTCAACGATGTGCTTATTGCTGGCAACACGTTCGCTGCACGACACGCTCGTTAATGTGGAATAACAGAATTTTGTCGAACAGCGCCGCGTGTGCATTACGCTAATACGAAACGCGGTATTCTTTTCGCAACGAGGCTACATCGCGACTCTAAATTAGTCAATAGAGCAATTTACAAGTCGTTCTGGAGGGAAGGCGCGCGGAAGTGGAGGAATGGAATGTATGGGAGCGTTGCCAAAATCGTACCACTTTGGGTAGTTCACCTTATATGTCCTATTTAAAACCAGTCACTTTTATCAAGAGACTATTTTAGAATCTATTAAAAACAGCGTTCCATATACTACGGTAGAAATAATTGAAGACGTAAGAGACCACCACTTTAGTGGCTATTAAAAATAATTTCCTCCTTACGTTGTCTCTTCGATAATTTTAGATTAATTTCTATCGCTCACGAAAAATGAGAGATATTTACTGCATGTATGTGACGGTGAATATAAACGAGAAATTAAGTGTTACATAAATAATATCATAATCTAGCTACCTGTCACGTGACTCGTGTGATATGTCACACACATGGCAGCAAACTTGTAGAGTATGAAATCATAAATCGTCCTGACATGATTTAAGAACCCTCGTGAATAGTAAAACGTCATTAAATGTTAGGTTGTTTCAAGTAAATTCTATTTCAATTATAGCAACACGCCAAATATTAATCACTCCTCAGGTTCGACAGACGTTTCGTGGTATGACGTGTTAAGGTTACGCTTGCATCGGGCCAAACTTCACTCACATATAAATATGCAAATATCTGCGAATTGACCAAGCACGCCTCGTGCGAATATTATCTGAACCTGGTGTCAAGATATCGAAGAGGTAACACTGATCGTACGATTTTGCACGCGACTGTAAATGTAAAACCACTTGTTTGAGATAATTAAGAAGATAGGCAACGAAGAAAGGGCGGTCGAATGGGGTAACGGGGGTAAAGAAATCTAATCTGTCACATAAGCTGTGCGGCAGATTTCAGTAATTGGATCTGCACTGCGAAAACTAGTTTTAAACTAACGAGTGGGAATTAAGGAGCGTTACGATTGGAGGCCTAGTTGAGTATTTTCTAACTTTCGACTATGATCGATTTCTGCATAACACCCAATGCAGTTGGACGTGCACGCGACGTACAGCGAGTCGCACAAGTATTCGTTCATTCTTAATTGCAGACTTCGGACTGATACTTCAAATGTAAATTTTACCGAGAGTAAATATTTCATGTTGATACCCTCAGATGATGAGAAGAGATGATCATTTTTCTTCGGGATACATCGGAATATTTTTACGTTTTTATTTACATATCGAAAACAATGTCAACTTTTGAACTGTATTTTATTGGTCCTCTTCAAGGTTGTAAATTATAGATCGTGATAGATTCGGTTTTTAAAGTAATTGCACTCGAATAGAAACCACCAGCACACGACCTAAAACAGTTCAACCAATGTAAAGCTTACTACCGTAACTATGTAGTATCCGTCTATAAAAATTTAATATCCCGTTTTGAATTTACACCGCTCGAAGCGAGAATACCTCTGCGACTGCAGACAAATTCCAACTTTACAGAGTGGATCCGATCGAATCGGGCCAAATGAAATTATTCTTTGGACACGTTAAAAGTGAGCAAGTAAAATTCAGACAGATTGCTGGGGGTATGAATGGTATCGCGGCTTGTCGGATCGCGGAATGTCAGGAAACAGCGAATAGCTTGAACCCAAAGCGATATTCATCGAAGCGAAAATCGGGTGAAAGCTTGAATGACGCTTGTGCGTATCACACCTCGATTCGCGCTGTGATTAATAGTCACCACGTCGTAACGAGTACACACAGCCAAGCGGTTCGCAAAACGTGAAACCAGCACGAAATGCCCTTGTACGTGACTCTCCTGTGTAAAATATCACTTGAAACTTGCTCCGCTTTGTGCGACACACCGTTCGTCGAATTGTCGAACGTGACACGCCAAGTTTCGTTATTCTTGACCGTAGACGGAAGTTCGATAGTTCCGAGCGATGATTTTAATCAAACTGGATGATAAAGCTACAGCTACGACAAATTCTAGGAGCAATGTTAGGTGATCTACGCGAATACTTGGGGAATGTTTTACGTTTATTATTGTTAGGAATTAATTTCATGCCTTCCTGAGGTAAGCTTAAAATTCATTTAGAAGGACAGCTATATAATCTAACTAATTTATTGAAATAGAAATAGAATAGATGGTTCGTGTGTGATGGGTGTAATACTTTGAAATAGTTATATCTAAATTCTTTGGAGTACACCAAGTGTAAAAATCTAAACTTACCGTTTATTTAAAAAGAGGAATAACGCAATTTTTAATCTTACCTCACGCTCAGTCACAATTTTATTTTAGTTATGAACTATAGTTAGCATTTCACGGTAACGATGATCGATATAACAATTTATTAATATCAGTTCCAATTTCCCAAGATTCCAGAGTCGGAGACGGCTGCCAGATCGACGTCTGGGCGAGTGTTAAACATAACCTTCGTCTGTTAAACCGTGGACGTGGAAGCGTGAGAGTGTTTTATGCGAACGACCCGGTATCGAGACGTACGATAAGTCGAGAGTAAAATTATAGGGACCAGTGATCGTGATGTAGCGTTGGCGATTTATTTCTGTCAACCGACCGATTCTAGGTACATGCCTTCCGGTGGGGCAGGATTAATAGTAGGAGATTAGAAACTCAATTATACGTGACGCCCCGGGTTTCGCATACACGAGCCATGTAATAATATTTTAGTTCCGGGAACGAGACAAATTTTTCATCCTGTAACACCTTCCGCGAAGAATTTGGCTATTCGTGTGAATTTCAACCTGTCGTTCTTATTAGGCTGGCCGTGTACTATCGACTTTCTGTCGCGAGACAGAATTATCTTGATGCGGTGAGGGACGTCTCTAACGTGCTACTTTATCGTTCTCTTAAAATAGATTGCGAGATGATACGTTGAACGTGATGTACTGTTAAGGGATTATCAAAAGATGCTGCAGGATTTTAGTAAGATTTTAGAATAACAGTTAAAATGGTAGCTAGGTAACATCTAAAGAAATACAAACTAAAATTATGAATGTAAACAATTCCTACATGGTAATCAATGAAAATAATTCATTTAATTTGGTGCTTTCATTTTTTGATTATCACGATAATTAAAATATGTATATGCTTACGCTTTCTCAGGGTTCTAATTGTCACTGCGACCAAGATTGTTTGTCCTAACCCTTCGTTGATGTTACCAGATAATAACGACTAACAGAAAGTCTCTTTATTAACACAATGTTTTCCATTTCGTTTATTTCGTCAACTGTATCGTTTCTCAAATTGAAGAATGTCTTGTTCCCCTCGCGCTCATCCGAGACCAGTTTCATATTCTCAGGGGAAAAAATCCAAGTGTGAGTGCAAGAAATATATTTGTAAAGACATATTGCACCCGAGGGACCTTTACCGTTTCTGCATAACGTTCTTTCGTTTTGTTTCATAAGACATTCCTGTGCACGTTCTCGAGTGCTTCCCGGATCCTATTTTCCACCCTTTATATGCCATCATCAGTCACCCCCGCATTGCCAACCCCTGGGCCCGATTCCTACGAAATAACAACTTCATCTGATTCTAGTAAATAGGAGAACATGTACACCCCCTAAATGCATTGTTCTTCTCGCGTTTAAGAAAGAAACATAAAAAAAGACCTCAAAAAATATACAACCAAACATCTTTAGTTTTTGTTCTCAAACCATTTAACCTCTTTAGGAACGATTTCTTTGTGTTGTTATCAAATTTTTGTCCTGTTTATTATTGACCGTAATTATAATTATAAAAAACTAAACTTCCACATATGTGCCCAAGGGCGTAAAGAGGTTAATTATCACGAGAACATAAGTGACCCGAGCAGACTTCAGGTACTTTCAATGGTGTCAAAATCAACAAAGGGTGTACATAGATTCTATGATTGACGTGACTCCGTATATATTGTAAAAATAATAATCTTAATAACAATTTAGACTAGTGTAGTAGTCAGGGATGATAAATCGACGAAGGGTGTACATGGATACCATCCTGTGATTGATTTGACCCTCTGCCATGACATGATCTGCCCTGCGCATGTGTATATTGAGAAAATAATAATCTTAACAATAATTCAGACGTATAGGTAATTAATCAGCGTTCCTTCATGCGCGGTCCAATCAGTAACAAGCGCGTGCACGCGCGAACGTCGGGCGAGGGCTGTTGGCGACAGCGTCGTGCGTCGATTCCGTTTAAAATGCCGGCCAGCATTTAATTGACGGTGCCGGGGGCGAGTTGGCGTCGACGATACCCCGATTGGTCGGCCAACGAAGCTTAATATTAATTATCGAAACTTGCATCGCGAACGCATTGCGCAAGGAATCGAATTAAATCCGTATTTTCTTGATATCCAGGCCGTAGCCGTCGCGTTCATTTTTGTTTCTCGTTTCGGATCGCGTGGAAGTGTTTTCTCATTGTCGAAGGTTTTCCATTACGCTCCGCTGTACGCCCTTCTATCGCTCTGGGGAGCTCGAAGATCGATCGCAGCCGTGCATTGTTTCCCCGGGCTTGTCGCCGTTACCTTTCAAAAAAGTTAGCCCGCTGAGAGAGAGGGAGAGAGAGAGAGAAAGACAGGGAGCGTAGGAAAAAAAAAAGAACTGTACCAACGTGAATTGGCTCTTGTGCGTGACCATTTTACGGCTGGGACATTGTCTCCTATGTATAGTGTTATCTTCGACGCATGGATGAAAGAGTGGACGCGGCTCATTCATAAATCGGACGTAACGAAAGAATGGACGCGACGGAGAACTTTCGACGTCGGGGGATATCTATTTTAACGAATGGCTGGGAAGAACGTCTATTAAACGGGCGCACAATGTCCGTGGCTTGCTTCGCGCCGAAATTCGCGGAGGATTTCGTCGATTCGTCTCGATAATGGCCGCCTCTCTAGTATCGGGCGCATCGGAACGTCGGCTATTGGAAATAATAGGCGGACAACATATTTCCGATAAACGAATTTTCGGATAATCGATTCGCAAAAATAACGAAGGAGGGGGACGTTATCGCTTATCATTCACGGCGTTTAGTTCGGAATTATCTCGATTTTAATGCTCGAGACATCTAATCGAAACGATTAATCGTATCTCAATTTATACATATTTCTGGGTTTCGGGCAGTAAAGAGAATTCAGTGTATTATTTAAAGCAAAGTATAAAAAGATAAAGAATTCTTCTTCTATTTAAACTGTTATTCTACGAAAAGGGAAAATTATATTTTATTTCCATCGTGATCTAAATCTGTTGATATGGCATTAGACATGCAATCAAACTTTTTTTTCCAGCTAATAATTGTCAATTCGATTAATCGACGTTTCGATAGTCGACGTCTTACCGTTCTTTCGACGGAGACGGCAAGAAATGAAATACGGCTGGCCTGTTTAGTATAGATTCGACGAAACTTGCAATTGCCGCGAGAAACGGTACGCAGGCTTGTTAAGGTATGAATTTACGGTCGGTCACGAATCATGCTTATTTATGCAGGGCTTAAGTGTTTGCGAAACGCGTTTGCGCGTGGCTCTGGCAATACACTATCTACAGCTCTGCCATCGTATCGACCGATATTAATTGTTCTCTATCGATTTCATGTTCCCCTTTCGCTATCATGCGATCTTCCCCGTTTCGTTCATGCTCGAGACTTTGATTGCAGCGACGACATTATAAAACGAGGCTCTGGATTTGGGAAAATATTTATCCGCATTTATTTCGAGATGTGCTTAGGAAACTGTCTGTGGCTATTTGGCCGTGGAAATGGAAAATAAATAATCGACACACGAATCAATTGGAAATAGAAGTTACATTCTATCTAAGAAATGATTTTTGAAAGGAGAAGTTAGTTAGTAATTAATATTTAATTATTGATGGTTAGATGTCGTTAGGATGTAGATTATTAGCATCAATATAATATATTATTGTACGATACAATTACTTTTTGTCTCCTACATCAGTAGCTCCCCAAAACTCCCTGATCAATTTTATGAAAAATTTAATAGCATCAACGGTCCAAATACCTATAGAAAGCGTCACGTCAAAACTTCATGATTTTCTCATAAATCACTCCACAGATACGAAGCAAAATTAATGAAATTTTAATTTAAAACGCTTTCCGACAACCTCGTCACGGTTACATTTTCTCGATTAAAAATTCTTTTTATCCCTCCCCGGGCTCCCCATCGGCCACCGATGTTTACAAAATAATAGCAAAAGAACAGAATTGCCAGTAGTTCCCGCCTCGTTCTCGTGATTTTTGGCTCGCGGCGTCCTCATTCGTTCGTTCGCGGCGCCGTTTCGCCGATAATAGAGGGAGTAATTAACGCATCGACGAAACTCTCGGCGTACTGGACCAAAGAGTGACGTGTGCTTTCAAAAACGTATTTGATCGAGGGGTATCAAAGAGGGGAAGGGGTGAGGATGAGACCGGGGAGGATGAAGGAGGAGGAGGAGGAGGAGGAGGAGAGAGGATTAATCGAGTCCAGCCCCAGAGACGGGGACAGGAGAATCGAGGATAAGCACAGGGACTGAAAAGCGAATCGTGGATCGAGAGTGGGAGTGCGTTTCTGAAAAGCTCGCGGTCGATCCACTTTCATCCACTTTCTCATCCAGCGCCGTCGAGTGCATCAATATATTCGGAAGGACATGATTTACGACGGGCATTGTTCGCGGGACGTTTATCTGACCCACGCAAATCGACTACAGACGGATGTATCCTTGACTCGAGTCTTCTTACTATGCGTACCGCATTCAAAAACGTCCCTGTCACGTTTTCCACCGTCTTGGTGTTTCGACGCTTTCCTTGCTTTTTGCCGATTATGTCGTTTGTATCCTGCCAGAGGAGGTGACGCTCTTGTTCGGATGAAAATGTCAAATGAGAGACGAAAGATAGCTTTTTGATCCGTTCGTTGTTAAATTATAGAACGAAGTGTTTTACGATGGATACGTGATAATTTAATCGTTAGATTGTACGACGGTGATGGATAAATTACTGTGGGGTTGAATTCGGTTGTTGCTTGTCATTTGAATACAAAAGGCAAGCGTTTATTAGTCGATTCATGCATTTAATCGAGGCTCATCACTTACGAGCACAATTTGACGCAAAAACGATGTTAAATTGTGATACATTGTGGTACATATAACATATGTTGAATACAATGTTAATATGTATATATATACAGGGTGTCCCAGAATTAGTGTAAGAAACGGAAATGGGGGGTAGGCGATTCTGAGTTACAAGTTCCTTTGCAAAAATATAGGATGGTGCTTCGTTTTTGAATTATTAACGCAAAATCTAAAAAATTCAAAAACTAAGCACCATCCGACATTTTTGCAAAGGAAATTGTGGTTCAGAATCGTCTCAGACCCTCCATTTCCGGTTCTTACACTAATTCGGGGACATCCTATATATGCACACATAAGGTAAATTATTATAAAATATAGGTATAATTACGTACATAATACACGTAAACTTTGAACTGATAATATGTGATATTATTTTTAGATAAAATTCTAACGAGGATACCTAGAACTAAGAATGGGAAACATCATGGGTAACATCAAATGCTCGAGTCGACTGGTAAGCACATTCACCTTGGACAGCAGCATTAATTTACATCGTATTTAAATCAAATTTTACCCCACCTCCTCCCTTTCATCGTGTTTTGTCAACCTATCCTAAACTCATACTTCTCAGCCCCTGGTGGTTTCTTTGTCTAATTACTATGATGTGGTTTACGGTCTTTGTCTTTGTTCCCGTTTATCCTCACTTCTCCGGAGTATACAAAATTCGTGTCTTCGTTAGTGTTCTCGTAAATTCGACCGCATTACTCCTCTGTCCCAGTGTTCTGGTTGTCTGAATATGCGACAGAGACGGATTCCTCCTCTCTGCTGCCTTGTTTACGAGCTCCTGCCCTCAAAGTCCACGATTTACCTATTTAATGTACTCCCCATCCATCGCCCCACATACTGATAATACTCCGAATACCAGGCGCTGTCTAAACCTTTCTCTACTCCTTTGTGAGTACCACCCAAACATTCCCTACTCCCCTATTATTATTATTAGTCAATCTGTACAGAGTCTAATGATTTCTCTAAATATACAGGTCTTTGGTTTATTATTTACCACTTCAGGCAATCCTAGTTACCTCTTTGATGCACACGATTATAAAAAAATGCTTTTAACCCACCTATCTTTAAAGAGTTAATTGAAACACAGCAGAATTAGAAAAATTTGAGCGTTTTCTATGAAGTGTCGTGCGAAGAGCCAGAAAGATATAAAGGAGATTGGGCAATCAATCTAAGTGAATCGAAGTATAATTTGAGTGAAATATTTCGTATATGGTTTTTATATGTTTCCATCGTTATCGCCTTGCTCGATATTACTTGCACATTTTATTTAAAATATTTACTATTCGTAGTTTATATATTTTAAATAGTTTAGTCGCGTATTCCTTGAAGCGAACCGAAACAAAATGCAGCCGAAACATTCGATCCATTTTAAAAAATCCGAATTATCCAAGAAATAATAATCTTCCAAGAAAAAATACCGCGCCCAATAGAGGAACAATTTGAGTCCCCTTTCGAGCAAAATCTATTCCTTGTTGAAATCAACTTTGACTGGAAACAAGAATTTACAGGCACCCCCTCGACTCGACCATTGACCGAAGGAAGGACGGGGACGAGCACGGAGATAGAAATTGAGATCGACAGTCGAGGGTGGAACGACTGGCGCGAAGGTGGAGGCAGTCGGTGTCTCGTCAGGCGGAAGAAGAATGAAATGGAAACGCTTCGTTATCGTATAGTCGTAAAAAATCGCAAACGCCATGGGATTCAAGACGGACGGGGGAGGGAGACGCGAGAGGCGGAGAGACTCGGAAAAGGAAAAACAAAGATAAGCGTGGAAATTGATAAATAGACAAAAGGAACGTGGAATATTATTAAAACGAGAAAGAGAGAATAATTAATGAATAGCTTTCCTTCCTCGAAGGAAAATAAGAAATAACCACCCTCTGCGAGAGAAGAGGAGCAAAGGGGTGCCCGGCGTCGAGGGTGGAGGAGCGAAATCCTTGGTGAATAACCACGGTCGTATATAAGCCCGTCATTTTCGCATTAACGATATGAAAGGAATATTGACTTACTGTTTCTGGGGTACGGTGTACAGAGTAATGGAGATTTATCGACGCCCAGGGTTTAAACGATTCCCCTTCTCGTCAGCTACGACATCGCCGGTATAGTGATCGTCTCTCACTACTTAAGTAATCGTGTCGCGTTTATTTGACCCCAGTCGTCCTCGGACCTGCTTCCACGTTCATTCGTGATTTCCGATAAGGATCCCCGGGGGGGTGTGTTCGTTCCCTGTCCCCCTTAATCTTCGTTTCCCTTCTCGATGACTTGTTCAACCCTCGATGGTATCTACATTCTACCTTTGCCCTTTAGATCTGTCGCGGTTAAACACATTTTATATATTACTAAACGGTTTGGTTCTTTGGACATTCGAATCTTTCTGTTTTTTTTTTCTGGAGAATACTATGTAATATATGAATTTAAAATGTTGTGTAGGTATTTGTTTATATTGTGGTGATTTGCAGGAATTTTGTCGAGTCTGGTCCATTCATTTTTTGGGAGAAAATTATTTTTGAGGTTGACATAGTAACTCTTGCTTCGTCAGGAAATATATGACTAATTATTTCTATCCTTTAAAAAGTGGGATGTGGTATTTTTTTTATTGTAATATTAATATTGACATTTTTGTAATAAAGGTAACTCCTCAGCAGTATGTCCTTCTCCAAACCAAACATTTTTCTCTTGCAATTCAACTTCAACTCGCCATGTATACATGTATAATATCATATGTACATACATACGTACATACATACTTTACATACAGTCAGTCCCACAAGTATTCGTACCCTCTATATAAGAGTCTATTAAAGTAGTTTGCCTAAATTAAACGATAGATTTGATGTTCTCAAATAAATGTTCCATTATGGATATACACATGAACAGGCTTTACACATGTACATATTTATAATAAAAATTTGTTTGGAAACACCAGACTTGACATTTGATTTAGACAAATTTCTTGAATAGATATAGAGAGTGTACCGCTTTTTACAAGTCTAGTTAAACTTGTTAGGTGTTTCTGTTAAGTTCTGTATGAAATTACTTACTGAAATAAATAAGTGTATTATAAGGAACACAGAGATGAACTACTTATGCACATATAAAATTATCCCAGCAATTTTTGCCTGTTGCAACATTCGATTCGTCTTTCTAGAGCATTTATATCAAACTATGATGACGATGCAGAGTCGTTGATCAGCATTCGTTCAGGTCATTGTTTCACGAAACGAATGTGGTTGAATACAGAATGCGATCGTACGGTTCATGCGTCACAAGTAAACTCTATCGATCCGAAGAGATATTCGCTAATCGAGTCAATCTTCTTGCTCCACGAGCCCAACGCATAGCGTCGGTTAATGGGGAATATCGAATGGCTCGGAAACAAGATACGAGAATCCCTTCGAGGTTCATTATCCAAACGATTTCTAAATGTTGTAATCGAGCATGCGCGTTCCTCGTAATCCTGTACCCTTAATGAGCAGGATTTTAAATAACAACACAAGGATATGAAGCACTTTCACAACAATAATAAGAGTGCCTATCGAAGTGTTTACAAAATAGAAGATCGTGTTCGTTGAGTAGAAATATTTACCTATGTACCGCATCGTTGCTGGTCAAATATTTGTGTACATACTCGAATGTAAACGAATGCAGCATTCGAACTACTCTGTGTTTGCTACGTAATCCGAATTTGCGGTAGCTGTGTATTTATGAAACGTTTAAGGTGGTTCAAAAAAGCAACAAAACGAGAAGATAGATGTACCTGGAATGGAAAATTTCCTGCAAGAAGAATAAAATTAAATGTATTTAAATAAAAGATAAACGAACCAGTGGCACTTTAATTATTACAGATTTTAGAGGAGGTAGAAGAATTGTTTTAAATAAAAACAAGTTCCATTGAAGAAATCCCGCTGTTTAAAAGGGGAGAAATAGTTGTTTATTTACAGACGTAGAGTAGACCGAATGGTACAATTTGAAAAAGAAAGGGTACTTGGAGATTGTTCGGAACAACGGTGTTCCAGCTGGAAACCGAGCATTTAGAAAGAATTTTACAAGTATGCAGGTTATCGATTCGAAGTATACTGGAGAAGCTTGTACGAATAATTTACGCAAGAAAATTGTAACGGAAAAGTAATGGAATGTCCTACCCCAATTCCCCGACTTAAACCCGTGAGGGAAGCTTCGGGACCATTTAGATTGCCAAGTCGGAGAAATGTGTCCCAGGTCGAGAAAAACATTATATGGGATGTTACAGAAAGACAATGGAATAATACAACACTTGACAGATGCAGAAATTAATATACAGGATGTCCCGAATAACAGTATAATCCTAGTAAAAAATAGATTTATTATTCAGCGTCCTTGATGAGACATGCAATGAATTATTTACTCTAATCTTGTCGAAAACTACGTATGCGAAATTTAGCGAATAAATGAAGAACCTTGACTGTTTTATCGGAAATACAATTAATGAAACAATTGACATTTTCAGCAATCGTTTAACTTCATCAAACTTCATCGTGAATGGAGAGCAAGAAAGTCAATTCATGAATCTTATAACATTATAGATCGTTAGAATTTCGAAAGAAATTTGATCTTCGCAATGAATAGTCAAATTAAATTCACATTCAAGTTACAAACGAATTAGAAATTTTTCGATTATCGTATCGAAACTTAACAAAATTAGAGAACAAATAAGAAAATCACATGGCGTCTCTTCATGACATTCTGCCAGTTACAGGGAGCTCTGTTAATTTAACCAAATGCACGAATTTGATAATAGTCATTTCACGCGATTGTTACGCAATCGCGGTAAAGTTTTGCAAATAATAGTTTCGCGTGACATGATAATGATGATTTTAACGGAAACTTGGATATATCGGTAATGGACAGTTGTCTATGGCAGTTGTCACTGCGCTCGGCAACGGACTGTCGAACCTAAACGACACAACGTGCTGGCGGTCACCAACTAGCACCTGTCTCTGTGTGCAACCACGAGATAAACCTGATTACTTGGTGGCAGCGGAGAGTTCACTGGATACAGCCACCCCCCATTGGCACGTGGTGATATTCTCTCGTTCCTCGTGCACGTTACACGCGTCGACAACGAGAACTGATTTATACCCTGTTAAAGCGTATTGAACGTCGGCCATGCAATGTGTATAAAGCTTATAATCGTATTATCAGTTTCCCCTTACGAGTTATCTATTGATTAAATTTCCTGAAAAATCTTGTTACACGAATCGAAATGCAGTTTTCGATTAATACTCGGTTACAAAGCATTCGGAGATTTGATAAAACCATCGAGCCGTTGCGGAGGCAGTAATGGAAAAAGTTAAATTAATTTTATGAACTTTCGTATAATTAACGGTGAAGCTAGTTTCCAGGGTGGATTTTTTTTTTCATTTCTTCTTGAAACCTTATAATTTCAATTTTAGTTCGAAACGTAAATGTTAGGGTGTTTTTGTCAGTTGTTAAAACTTTGGTTCATACGCGACGCAGGGTTGCGAATTTATTTACGACATACGTTTGTATGTAATTCATAGAGAAATTTTGAGCAAGCAATTTACGTATTATTCATCTGGTAAATTTTTAAACTCATTTAAAATGCTTCTGTATAACGAAGTTGCGATAATTCTGTGCGAATATAATTCAGGATCAATAATTCAAGCTGGTTTGATCGACATTTATTCTGTAAAATCATCGAATTACATACTTTGATGATAACAAAAGTCCGCGAATAAACAATAGATACTTTAGGAAATGCTTCATCATAATTATCAGTCTGTCAGATTTTGAAAATCGAAGCGGGGAGTAGAGCCCCACTGTGAAAGATCGAATTTTATCAGTAATTAAAAGGGTCGGTCGATAGAGGAATAATTAGTGTTAATAAATCAGCTCTCTTCATAAACTCCCGCCAAGTGGGTCGTATTTCGTTCATCAGAGGATTACCGAGTTCCGATTTCCTATTAAATTTTACTGTACTCCGAACGATGAAATACATTCGCGGGGCTAAAGGTTGTTACTGATGACGACAGCAACAACTGACATACTTTTCGGTGCTCCAACGAAAGACGATAAATTGACATCTGGATTTGTCACGAGGAATTATTAATCTCCGAGTACAGGTAAAATTGCAACCAATGAAGATTTTAAATATTTCGAAACCTGAGACGAGGTGTATCTAAATTTGTTCGAAATTTGTTCTTGTTGGTGTAGATTGATAACAAAAATGAACCACAGTCTGTATTTTTAAACTTCGAACTCAAATTGTCTCGTACTTCGGTACTCACACGTTTGAAGTTCATTTAGGTACATAACTAAAATGAAACATTTATTTGGAAACGCGAGAGCTAATATCTAATTTGAACAGATTTCTTGCATAGACATAGAGGGGGCACATTTATGAGATTAACTCTTGATAGATTCATTGTAATTAAGATAAAGTGGGAACTTGAAAGGTCGTTAATTTAACGTAACTAAATCGATTGAATATTTTTGGTCTTACGGTTTAACGCTTCACGGTTGCTGCCTGAATTTATTCCGATTCGTACTATTTCTACGTATTATTTGTGATTATCTTTAAATTGAGTTACAATGAAGAACCTTCCACTGACAATATCCTTAATTTACGTCTGTGTTCAATTGACAGTTTATCCACGTGTTCCTTCATTAATCGCTATGTGACTGTAATTTCTTTTCGCATTGCCACAACTTTGATAAATATTGATATTTCTGATTGAAAACTTATTTTTACCAAAATAAAATATAGCCTACGTTTACTCATGGATTTCGCAGCTTTGTATTCCTTAAAGAACATTAAGAATCGTTTCAGTAGTTCCAGAGATTACTCGCCAGACCAAACAATTTCTCTTCTTTGTAATATTAGTACAGGAATATAGATCGAATGTCAAAAAATTAGTTTCCACGGCTGTTCTTAGCGAATGCACGATGAGCAACGCTAGCAAATGAATGGTTAAACGACACGTCTGCACCGAGTCGCTTTTAGCGGTTCGTTTTCGCGCTGATCGAACGATCGACCCAGATCGAAATAATAACAGAACGGCTAACGAGGGCCCGCTTTTCCCTCGTTTTCCTTTCCTTTACAGGGATGCTTTTCACGCCGGCTAGAACGTGACGGGCTTCCCTAACGCCTTTTTGGCCGGCTTCGATGCTCCCTGGCAAACTGCTTTTCCCTTTCCCAGGCCCACCCATAGGAAGCCCGCCCCCGATCTCGCCACCCCCGACGCTCGTCTTCGGCCCTCTTTTCTCTTCTTCGCTTCCATTTTCTCTTTCTTCGTCTCCTTTGAATTGGGTCGAGTGCATTTTGTACGATCCCAGAAAGGCGCACGATAAGTCGGAGGATGCGGACGTCGTGCTGGTTACCTCTCGCGTGTTTCGCTTCCGATTCGTTACGTTCCTGGCGGGATAAGGTCGACGAGGACCGACGATTCCCGTCAATCAGGGGATTATTTCCAACACACACCATCCCTTCGAAAGTCTAGCTACACGCTTCAATCCTTAGACTGCCAGGATTCGATGCACTCCGCCCGCAAAGATGTTCGGGATTCGATCTAATCCGTTGCCAGAAGATTTTCGACCGCTAGAAACTGGACGACTCTGGACTATATCTCTTCCGAGGGGCTCTAATAACACGTTTCTAGCTTTATTGACTTTCAAAGTCCGGATGGCGATGAGGGGTCTGTCGAAAAGTACTTTAGGAGTTTGTTTTTTGATCCAACATAAATAGTGTTGGCTTTATTCATTAGTAATGATTCTGTGTAACACATTGTTGACTGGCGACGAGTAAACTCGTGTTTGGACTTGCATTATCTATTTGTATTTATGAAATCCAGGACGGTATGGAAGGTAGCTGGTAGTGTTCCGTAGGAGTTCATCATCAATTAGCCTAGGGTAGGTTGTAAAAAAAAAAAATGAAAAGAGGACGGTATGGAATATTGCAAAAGCTTTGCTCGTCGTATTTACTCCTGTCGGTTTTTCATTCTTTTTTAACAATAGAATATACTTTTCTCGGTGTTTAGGTTTATATCACTCAGTAGTTTATATTACATTCAATTACGAAATAATAGCCGGTGACACGAAGTCGCTTCTGTGTAAAATTGCCGGTGAACAATGTGTTGTCTACCACGGCAAACTTAGTTTGTTATTGAAACACTAAATCATAAAATTCGTTTCAAAGTATCCTCTACTTCTAATTAAATACTAAGAAGCAGTGTCATCTGTTAAAATTCCTTTCAATAAGTTTGTATTTGTAATATTTGTCACCTCTCGCTGCATTTTTTATTTTTAACAAAAAGGCTCGTTACGCGAATGACTGCCCCTGGATTCAACGCGACCCAGGAGTCCTAAAATTTTATTCTCGACCGTTTTGCCTGTTACATCGGACAAACTGTGGCGAAAGTAAAAAATAAAATGGCAATTGTGGGAATGGTCATCGCATTGTAGACCACTGTGGTAGAACAAATTTTTGAAATTGGACGGTAGTTCCATTTCCATATTACATTATAAAATGCGCGTGCACCTTCATTGTGAGTTTATCGCGAGTTACAAATAGAACAACAATGGCTGAACAGTTGTTCACTGACGAGGAAATGGGGAAACTTTTTAAGAAGCATATCATGCATACGACTGGGTGCAGACAATAATGGTGAAACGAATAATGCAATGCGATGAATATAGAATAAGTTTAATTGAAAATCAAATTTTATAACAGAAAAATAATAACTAAATCAAATATGAGAGAAATACAATGTTGAATTGCACCTATAGCTTCCTTTCAAAAAGTCAGTTTCGACTCATAATAAAGTTACAAATTCATTCTTTAAGAGGTTTACACAAATTTTCCTTCATCGAAGAAGAAGATAAGATAATGTTTGTGGAGCATTGTTTTAACATCGTGCCCGAGGGTTTAATAAAAATTATCGAGACAGTTGACAATGACAGGGAATATAAACAAATCGCGTCTATCAGCAGTATTCTAAATATACAAAATGTCGTGACCGATTAAAAACTTTGAGGTAAAATATCCCAATCTGGAGAAATTGCAGTTGGTACTTTTATCGCTATTACAGGATTTTACCGTGTCAGCGGAACACGGTTAACGAGCATGAAATTAACGCGAAAGTAATATGAATTACGGTAAATTCGCTATAGACAGTCCTTTTATTCAGCGTCTGTTTGCACTTCTTGAAAATTGCTTGCATAGCATCAACATTCACGATTTTATGTAATTACTTCAACATAATGCGCTCCGTACGTGCAAAGAAATATGTTCGTTCATCCGTGTTTACGGTGACTCTCGCTAACATCATTTTCTTTTTCAACAAATTCCGGTCCCAGCTCTGTTGGACATAATTTTATTCGAATAATAGATGACATGTGATCACTGTGCATTGATTTAATAGCAACATTTATTTTGCTGAAACTTAATTAGACAAACGCTTATTCGTTCAAAATGAAATGTAACTTCATTCGACCAATCAGATTATAATTATCAGATCAATGATTTTATGGATTCATAACGTACGCGAATATGTAAAATATATGCCTGCGAAATATCGATATTATTGCGTTAACTTATGAAATTATATCTTGCGTAAAATTGTCGTATATTTTCCAGATTAATGTACGATGTAAACGTATAAAATCTCCAGCAGTTGCTATTGCGCGAATGAGGGATAAAAGAACTTTTATGTTGTATTCGTTATTCCAAGTAGTACCAAGTAGTAGTTAGTACCATTTATTTTAAATGGGTTGTTGTACGAATACTTCTTACACTGACTGTATGCAGATAAGTGTTTTGATTATGGTATACAACGTGTTAAGGGAATTACTCTCTATTACCGCTGCTCGATAAAAGGCTCCGAAGCTTTGAATTGCTGGGATTAAGTATTAATATCTCATTAATAGATAACGGTACTGTGGAGGGAGGTTGCTTAACACCCTGTATAATTTATCCCCAAATTCATCGCTTGAACTTTGAAATTTCGCCTTATTCCATCCTTGCACGGCTTATGTCGCTTTAGTACAAAATATGCCGAAACTTTCAATCGGTAATTTATATTTCATGTCGCTCCATCACTTGTACTAACTTGCCAATTCTCATTTTTCGCTATGTAAGTCAGCCGGACATGGTCAAAATCAAATCATTATATTCAAGGGTGCACTTTTTTTCTGTGGCCAAAAAATACATTTTTTTTTTTTAATAATACGTTTGCTATTTGAGGTCTTTCAAATACTTCCACCAATTTATATTACAAGAATTTCGAAACTGACAAAGTTATAACTTATAACTGTTTTTATTACAGGTAGCCGTATCAGATTGAACTTTCTTTAATATAACTTGAGAAAAGACTTTAAATAACAAGTATATTAATGAAAAAAAAAAATTAGGTCTGACCAAGTACGAGCTGGAACCACTTCAAGTACTCGTCTTTCTTTCTCCCTACAATGCACTTGGCATTCAAAATGGAGATGAAAAATATATCTGGTCGACGAATTCTTAAATGGACTTAATATAATATTCAAATTAAATTAGAAATGTTGGTTTCTCTTTTCACGAAAAGAAAGTATCGTTTCGCATGTAAAATTTATTGGCATGTAGAATATGTATAAGGACATAAGAGGTCCGAGGTGTTTGCAATGTTAAACAAATGAAAAACTCTTATCGCGACAAGATGGTTGAGAATGGAGGTGAATTTTTGAATTGGATTCGCGAGAGGGGTAGCGTTAGTTGATTTATCTTCTTTTGCTATACACATGGCAGCGAGCTTTGCTTTGCTTTCATACATAATTACACAACGAACATGCTGCAAGGAGGATTCTCCCTTTGCCGCCGTTTTGTTAAATTTCGACTACCGGCGATCCTTTCTCAAATCAGATTCTACCACTGTTTCTACGGGGGAAAAAGCAGATTCTCAAGAGAACTCCGGCTTTTCCTTTGTGAGCAGGTATTATTGCTAACAGTGATTCTCTGGCTACATCAAGAGAAGAACTCTCATAACGGTACAAATTCACAATTACCTATGGTCGATGATTCTTAACCACTGTCTTGCGAGTGTTTGACAAGAAATCTAATTCCTGTATTATGGAAACAACACCATCTTAACAATAATAATATGTTGGATGCATTTCATACACGAGCAGTGGACTTCAAAATTCTTACTATAATTCTCCACGATTTAGATCCGAACCATTTTCTTCTTTTTCTTTTAAAGTGTGCTGTGAGTTCAAATGGTAATTTCACGATGGCAGAATCTAATGAAATAAAACTTTAATGAAATAGCTTTAAAATTAAGAACAAATTGAAACGAAGAACCATCGTCTACATCAGGGCTTCTTAAAGTATGGGTCGCGACCCCAAATGGGGTCGCTTAACGAAATCTTGGGGTCGCGAGATTTTAATGTAAAACATTTAATATTCTCTTTTATTTATGTTATTGCAAAGAAATGCAGTTTTCCGTAACTCAATCTACGTTCGTGGATACATTTCAATTGTGTCGTTCGAAACGTAGTTCGTCGACGTCTGATTTTCGTTCAGGATGATTCACTACTTTCGTTGGAAGGTGTAACACCCTAACGATATCGGTATAATCTTTTCCTTAGACGTCCCAGCCATGAACGAGACTTTCCTTTTTCATAGGAAATGCGAGTTAATGTTTATCCTCAGAAAGCGAACGCTGCTATAACTTAAGCTCCTTTCGTCGGGTTGCTAACATGCAGGTGCACGCTTTTAAACACTTTGTTAATCCAAGTAATTTTCGGTGCAAACTAATTTTAAGGTGACGTGGTATCTATTATAAACTTGTCGCAACATTTTCTTGCTTTCTGGGGAGCATCAACGAACTGAATATTTCAACCCGACGTATTGATCCAAGGTGCGGAGGAGAATTATACTGGGAACGGTGTTCAGATCAGAATGGTTAACTAATAAAGAATTATCGAGCTAAGTTATTCGAATCATCGATGCTTTCAGGGAGAAAGAAAAATATACTATCATTGAATAGTATGGTTTTGGTTGTTTCGAAGAATGTTTTTAAAATTTTTTTATTATTATACTTAAAATATATTAGACTATTCTATTCTCGTTTGACTCACTTGTGAACAGATAATCAGTTACTGTTATCATATAGGCAATTCTGCATCAGTGAGTATATTCAATCTTAACGCTTTAAAATTAAGTATTTTGTTCAGGAGAAAGTTTGTTAAGGATTTATAAATCTACTAATTTGATAAATTATGTACAAATCTCTATATATTCCAGAAGTTTGTTACGAATCTCTATCCTCTACCAGTTTTTGCATTTACCAATATCCCGTTAATTATTTTATCAATTTTTTTAAAGTTCTTCAATTAACTTTTCACGACGAAATGAATTAATTCGTGAGTTTATAAAGCTTTACGTTAGTTAAACAGAACGTGGTATTGAATCTGGTCAAAGATAACCAATTAAGATTCTAATTAACGAACGTAGATGTTTCTTTTAGACATTTTTCTTTTGTACCAGCTGATTACCGCGTTACAAACACGACTTGAAACGCATTCTCAGTGTAAGTCAGAGGATAGCAACGCACGAAGCTTGTATTGGTTAGAAACTGTGTCTGACAATGCACGATCCACTTCTACTTCCATTCTTTTTCCTCACACTCGCATTTTAGTAAATCGTATCATTCTCCTCAGTTGTCTTTGGTTTGTGCTGCAGTACTATTGAAGAAATCTCTTGTTCTATACTTTCATATTCGCATCAAATATTTTGAGGATTGTTTAAAACGAATGAATCATGGATTAATAGAAGTTTTAGGTAAGAAAGAAACGTATAACTTCACCCCAGCCATTCGATTAAGAATTTTTCGGTTTAATCACCATCTATTTTATTAGGAACGATTTCGAATTTTATGTTTCAGAGTATCAAAAAATCTCTCCACGCAATGAAATTTCGATAACAGAGGGCAACGTTGATATCGCGAACTAATTAAAACTCATTGATGCGTGAACTTTAATTTTCGTTTCTCTGAAGAACGACCGAACGGCTGTTCCGATTAACATGGTTAATGAGACAATTTTTTCATTAGTTGAACGTGGAGCATAATATTCTACAAAATTTCACGCCCGTAATGGTGGTGAACACTTTTTTTGTGGACCAGTTTCGAGGCAATTTTCATGATGTTTTTGCAGTCAAAGTACTTGACATAAACTTTTGATGTTTGGTACGTTTATTTATATACATATACACGAGAGTCATTGAAATATTCAACCGTCCTGCTTAACTTGTTTACTAGTTACGTACAATATTCTACTTAAATCTTCGTTTTTTCTAAGATATTTTTAAAACCTCTTTTGAAAAAGTCCTTCATAATTCAGATTATGATTTCTATCCAACAAACAACGAATCTGTTATTTCAAATATTCTATCTGCACGACTACCTCGCTCGTCTTTGATTGCACATTCTGTAGGCAGAGATTTATTGTTTCGCGGTTGCTAACGACGACAGTGTCTCGTCGCGTACACGTTTCTCGAAACTCCGGCAATCTTTCCCATGGCGACACGCAAGTATCACGTTTACAGGCTGGCTGGTGAAATTCCGTAAGATGTTTGGAAGTTGGCAGTCTCAACATTTCTCGTCTAAAGTGTCTGAGCCACCTCTTGCTGCGCAACCACTCTCTTCCACTCGACGGCTATCTTTGTCGACTTTTATTCTCCTCTCGGGTTTCAAGTCGTACTACCCTGCCAGACATATATAATGATTCGGTATTATGTAATTCTGCTCAGGCTGCATCGACGTTGCGTTTAAGGCTAATGCGTCTCGCAAAGAGTGCCTAGTAATTAAAGGCGGGAGTGCTCGACTACGGGGGAAGTCCTTTTAAAAAAAAAAAAAAAAAAAAAAGATCCTTGACGATTGTACCTCTCTTTTCAGCCGGGTTCCGTGACCTGTTGATGCATGCAATGTACCGCGTTAGGAGGCATGTGATTCATTTGGTCGATGCGAGAAAAAATATGCCTTTAGGTATTTTTGTTACAGAAGAAATTTCTATACTCATAAATTTAAAGTTGCTTGAACTCAAACAATAAAAACATCAAACACTGTTGTATGTATATGACATTCTTTTTGGTATTAATAATATTTATTTTATTAATAAAGTGTTTCTACGAAGCTTGAAATGATTCTTTTTTGATCCTCCGTTGATCGCGAAATTTCGTTTATCGCGATCATGTCCAGAACCCATCCTTCGTTTTCGTATTTCTCTTATCGACGCACGTAATTGTATCATTTAAATGTATCGACAATGATTTGAATGACATTCCGCGCCGAAAACGTTGCAAATACACGAAGTTTCTCCAAGTCGAAAATGAGGTTTCATAATTAGAAAACTTATAATTGCGCAAGTGAAACTGTGGATCACTATTCTAAAGGTGGTGACGTTTGTAACTACCAGATACGGTGACAGGCTTGGAAACAACTGAAATTGGTTACATGAGGTCTCCCGTTCCCATCGGTGCCATAAATTTAAATGTTAGAATCCTTTATGATTCCAGAAATATTGCAGGGCAATGTAACAAGACACTTCAAACAGATGTCCTCGAAAGCAAACTTCTACGAGGCCCTATCCCTTAAAATAGACCTTTCGTCCTACCATCGTATAGCTCATGTTTAAGTCACGAGCCTCCTAGGTAAACTTATCGACGTTTTCGCTAGTAGGCCCAGGAGAAAACGAACTTCTTTTTTTTTCTTACAGCTACCCTAGAAAGTGTTTCATAGTACGCTTGTACCACGAGTAGTAGAACATGTACATATATTGTAAACATTGGTGGTAATATTCCTCCGTTTTTGTTTTATATCTTAGATCGTTGTGAGAATAAGTTTGTCATTTTTTAGTAGAGAGTACTTAAATTGTAAGGTATCCAAGAATTCTAAAGAATAATTGTGAATTGAAATTTGTTGTAACATGACTGTTGCTAGGGACCTTTTATTGTTTCTATTAATTTAATTTAAAAAAAAAAAAAACATTTAACGAGTCATTTATTCGCCAATAATTATAATCTAAATTTTGCAATCAAATCATGTTTTTTGTTGAATCAATGAATTAATAGTTATCGATGAATATGTAAAAATAACGCGATTCCAGATGGATTAAATAATATATCGACTCGATATATCGGATAAGTAATATATTCGTAGTCTGAAATCGCGTCGTTCTTACATCGAATAGTCATTGCACCAAATCGGTTTCTTAATCATATTAGAATTCAGTCCGATAAACGTTTGAAATAAATCACGACGGGTTTGATTTTTCACCTATCGATCGAATAGAATTCTGCTCGTTACTGATTAACGTCGATTAGCCCAACCTATCAGCGATTGCTTCCCGAATGTTGAGCGTGGTTAAAACGTGTAAGAAATAAGGATTTGAGAAATGTATGCGTCGGGGTGACTGAGTGGCCGCTGCAAGCGCGCGTTATCATCCGTGTGTAGGTGAATCTTCTTAATGGTGGCCAGGTGAGATCAGAGTTCAGGAAGAATAACGAGTTCAGTGAATTTCCAACGTCTAGGACAGTGGTTACCAACCCGAGAGCATGAACCAACAATATTCATATGTTTATGTTCATTTTTGTATCAAGTGGATGAATTTGGTAGTAGTAATGTTAAATTTATTTTTATTTGCTTGTTTTTACTATTGTTTTTCTGATATCCTAACATGTTTCATCTCATGCTTCAAGTTATTGAAATTGAAATATTTGGTTCTAATAATATTCATATACAGTCCCATAAATATCCGTACCCTCTTTGTTTATTGAAGGAATTCGTCTAAATTAGACGATAAGTTTGTAACCAAATAAATTTTTTATCATATATATACAAATGTAAAGTTTATCCGTGTACATATTTATGATGAAACAATTATTTGAAAAGATCGAACTTAGTATTTAATTTAGACAAACATCTTTAATAGACGTGGAGGGATATTTATGAGACTGACTGTATACATTAAATTTTAGTGAAATATACATTCATTTCACGTAAGTATTGCATTCATATTTCCAACATTAATTTAATTCGAACTAAACAGCACTAATTAAAACAGTGTCTAAAATATCTCTCCACATTTTAAAATTGCTCTCATCTGTATTTCCTCATCCTCGTCGTTTCAAAATCCTGGCAAAAGCCACCACCTCTTCAAATCTTTGACCTCATCCAGCTTCAAAATCGCTACGCGGAAGATCACATAAAAAACCCTTCCCTCGGCGTCGCATTGCGAATAATGAATGATCGTAAACGTGCCCGATCCTTCTGGCTCGCGTTTAAGAACCGTCCGCCATCTTATCATAGCGCGCGTTACGTGAACAGCTTGTACATAAGGACAGATATACAGGGTGTTCCGTAACTGGTGGCTCAAGCGAGGATGATTCTACGTAAACAATTGAATCGAAAATGTAGAATAAAATTTTCTTCGTATGGCGCTTTATTTTTGGAAAAAGTAAATTTGAAAATTCGTCGAGGTACGCGTGCACTTGGACTACAAAAAGCAAAATCGATGTAAGAGATATCATCATGTTGACAACGTTTGTAACGTGCAAGAAGCACGGAAGTATTCTCCTACACGGAACAGAAAGATAGTAAAATCCGTCGAACTTGAGCTAAATCAAGTACACGCGTACTCGACTTCAAACTTATTTTTTTTTTTAAATAAAACGTCATGTGAAAAAATTTTATTCCACATTTTCCATTCGATTTTTTACGTAGAATCACCCCATACTCGCTTGTACCACCAGTTACGGGACACCCTGTAGAAAGGGGAGCGAACCTGGCTGAACATCGCTAACTACGCGAACTAGTCCTATCGCGAGGCGTCCCAGAAGATAGAGGGTGCCGGCGGGCAACCGCTTCAGAAAGTGGCACCTAAAACTTTAAATCTCGTATCTCGCGCCTAAGACGCCGCATCCCTAAATATTTCATCCCTTTCCTTCTGCTCTCTCCTCCCTCCCACGGCAAGGCTTTCGCTCTTTAAGTTATCTTTCCCCGTGAATTCATAAGCAGACCCCGGGTATTTTATTTCGACGGTCCCACCTCCTCGAACTTCGGCCGCGTAAAAGGAAAACTCTTAACGAGACGAACGGTTTTTAAAATAAAGAACTTCCCGTGGTAATACGTCCCAGCTCTCCGCGCGGCGAGAGTCTCGCTTTCGGCTCCGTCGCGAAACTTAAATTACGTCTAGCTTCGAATTCGCTAGCTGGGCTACATTATATTCTAGTCTGTTTCCTTGGGAACGCGGCGTTAACCTGAGCGAAAAGTATCGCGGACGTCTGCTGGAAAATACTGCGCGAATATGGCTGGATTTATCGCGTTAGTTTGCTACGAGAATCGGGGGAACGGCTTGCTCCAGGGTAGAGGGAACGATATATATGGCGGTGTACGTTTGAAGACTCTTTTGCACGATTTAAAATCCGTTTGGAATTTTTCGGTGGAATATTGTAGTCGATAGTAGCCCAAAATAATCAAGCTTAAATTATATTAAGTACTCACTTGTATTATTGTGTATTATTAGAAACAGTGTAGTTCGAAGTGTAACTTGCTAGCATTAGTGTTCGGTTTCTTAAAAATGACAAACGTTTAGAATACTATTTGATAAATCTAAGTTTTTTACTTTTGGAAACCTATGTATGGAGTGCTCATAAAATTCACACTAAAGCACACTGCTGGTAGCAGTTTGTAAGTTTAGAGAGCACTATTAAAAATATTTTATGAAATTCGTTTCTTGAATGGGGCACTTGTTATAATTCGATTCTGTGCCCATGATCCTATCATTCTCACGGTCTATATCACGGTTATTACCCATCACGGGGGGTTTAATAGTAGGTTGGTTTACGTTACTAAATGTAGGGTAATCCGTGTACAATTAAACACGTTTACAGCGATAAATGCTCGATATTTTCGAACAATATACGTAGTTAAATAATCATGTAGTGCGGTGAGAATATTAAAGTATAAAGTAAAGATGAAAAATTCTTGAGCACACTAGAGAAATAAAGACAAAGTTGATAAAGTAATGTAACCGCATGTGGAATGTGCAACTGCTAAGCTTCTTGTGGGCGAGAGTAATCAGCACTTAATTATTGTACACCTTTGTACAATTACTATTTCATATTCAAAAGGGAAATAAGAAAATGAAATGAAATGCATTCAAAACTTAAGATTAAGATTAAGATGAAATTTTCACAATATTACACAGTGCGATGGGTTAGAAATTATTTAACTACGACCTTCTACAAATATTACTAATTTTATCTGTTTGGTTCGGTGGCCAGGTGTGTGCCTGTGCTTGATGTAAAGTAACGCGGGGCATAAAAACTTGGAAAGTCAATACATAATTTGTACGCAAGAGTTACGAGAGTCTCGCATAAAAAGTAAATAACTGTAAAGGTTTAATATAAAACGGGGAACTTTAATAACGGTGACAAGTTTATGATTTAGCTTTCCGATATTTAAGCTAGGCGCGCATTGAACACTGTGCCGGCACAGTATGTTCCGAACATTGAAACACAGTTTTCCCTTTACTCTGTTGCTGGTGGAGATTTTATTGATTGTCGAGGGCTGATCTATCCAACTCTTGTTATAGAACAATATTATTGTTATATCGCAACAAATGGTTCGATCAATAGGAGCCATTAAAGGTGTATCCTGAGAATAGAATAGATGTTTTACGCTATATTTGATTGCACGATATCTCTGAATTCCGGGGCGATCCATTTGGGAAAGTAAACATTTATCGTGACACAGCTCGCATGGAATTTGTATTAATCCGTGACATGGATGGAAATCGTTGATTGCCCGATGAAACAAAAATATTCCGCTTCAATAGTGCACCGAATTATTTGGAATATCGAAAGAAGAAGGAGAATGGAAATAGTAAATCTTCCTATAGATGAAAACAAATTTGCGTTGGTGTCAGCGGAGTGTATTTAAATAATTCTGTATATTTGAACGTCCTGGTTGTATAATATTTAATTTAAAATCAAGATTATAATCAGAGGAGCCGTTAGTATTACGATTAAAGTAGTAGATAATAATTTATGAAATTAAATTGTCTTCTTATTATGATCACATCAAAACAACAAATTGCTTCATTAATATAAAATATATCTCCAGACCTATGTTAATATTCATTATGATTAAATTTTACTCCACAGAAAGAAAAACGATAAAGTTCACTCAATTGTCAGGCTTAGGTAACAGACTACACCCGTCACCCTCAGAGGTATTGTAGTGATATATCACTCCCTTAAACTTCTGTAAATATATTACAAACTTGCGCTATTTTGCCGTAAAACGTAATTACAACGCGGCCCTTGACACGCGTTTCATGACATATCTGTTTCGCGGTTAGAACAAAAAGAAGCATATGTCTCGTTCGTCGGGGAAACAAGTGTGTTAAGTGTGTGTTTCCATGCGTCGAGGAGTTAAATCAAGAACGACGACGAGCGTTGAACTCAGGAAACTGCGCCTCTTCTACGTGCCCTGTGCAGCATCTGCGTTAGTCATTCCAGCGTCACGCAAGTTACGCGACAATATGCGTCGTGCAATTATTTTACATCATTTATAAAATGTTCCACTGCGCCGCTATGCGTGCAATTTGTGTCTCCAGCCACGCAATCGTATAATTTGCGAGATTAATCACGAGATCAAAGAAAAATGGAATTGCTCATTTCGTCGTTCTTGTTTCGTAAAACAAATTCTCTTTTCGAACAAATTTTCCCTTATTTGGTTTGATGTTTACACAAAATTTGAACGAATTACATATTTATAACGAACCGTAAAAGTAGTTGTGCTTGGTTGATAACGATTTTAGAACTCAAAAAGAAAAGATACACTTTGGGAAAGCATACGAAATTGATATATTTCTAATCAATCTTTTGCGATCTATATAGTATTTAATAAAAATTCACTGAAATATTGTTCAAAGTAGATACACTTATTACGCATACCAGATATTTACATTAGCCATTCAGTGCAGTCAGAAAAAATTCCCAATCAGTATTTCTTTCAGCGTGGAAGGGTGTTTCCCCTAAAGGGTTTGATTTTCCCTATTTTCGTTCGCGTTGGGAGTCGGACCGTTATCATTTCGGTAGCTTGTTACGCGACCAATTCGCGCCGTGCGATGCCGCGGCATGAATTTCATGCAACGTCAATAAATTAGTACAGCGGCGCTCGATATAGAAGGGTCCTTAATTTCGCGCAGTTACTGGCGATACCGAGCGAAATTGGTGTAACGAATATCAGGGTGAAGTTGTGAGTGGTTCGCTGGACTACGACGCCGACGTCCGCGTTGCTCAGAAGCAGGACTCTGGAAAGCTTTTCGCGTTTTCGCGTTCGGCCTCTTTCATACCACGCAGGTATTGGTAGAGAGGTTGAGATCGATACACGGCGAGTCCAACTTGAAATTTGAACGCACAAATTTTTCTGTTTCTTATCAGAGTAAATTTATTATTTTCGTGTACATTCTGTCAATGGTAATTAGCTTTTCTTCAATTTATTGCGTTTCATTGTTATGTATCACCTAGGTGAATAATAATAATAGGCGAACAGCTTTATAAGCTCTTATGGATATTTGAATTTTGTTAGAATCATATAGAGCTTCGCATATTGTTTTCCATTTGCTGCTTTATTTTGTTTAATATATTGCGATTATACAGTTTCGAGGATGAACCAAAAGAATAAAATTGCCAGTGATTCTTCTTTATTTATTCGCTGGAAAGCCACTTTTCTGATGGCATGTAAAAAGCATTGTCCTGTAGTCGAGTATCAGTCTACCAGGTACGCACGCTTCTATATGGCCAAAAGGTGAAAGGATGGTCCTCGACCGAACTCAAGCGCACTGGAGAGTCGATAATACGAAAGAGACCTTGACGGAGAATTCTGGTTCAACGAATCTATTATTTTTAACAGCGTTTTTATAAAATCTCTCTACTTTATTCTGTTTTAGATTAAAATTTGTATGTCCGCCAAACAGTTTGCTTCTTTGAAGTTATATCAATGTTTTTTTTTTATATAGAATGTCTAACTTTCTATAGTACATGCTTCCTGCAGCTAGAATTTATTAAGATGATGATGAATAAAGTTTTAATCTTGAGAATATTTCAAGGAATGACTTTCGTAAATAAATCTAAGATTACCTTCCTCACTTCCACAAATTAATTCAAATTTAACATTCTTAATTAAGAATAACTTCAGCTCGAATATTCCTACTTCCATGAATAATTCTATGTAGTGAAAGAGATATTCGGTCATTGATCCGAGGTAGTATTCTAAATTAGTTACTAATTAACATATATGATCTACGGGTTATATGTATTGTGATACTGTTTCACTTAGAATACAATTTCTTTTTTAATTTTTAACTACAACACTCTTCATGACGATGCTTTCCTTTTCATAAATGGAAAAGTAAAAAGTGTTCAAAGGCAGTGTTGTCATTTTGAATATTCCTCCCATCTTGCCCTGAGTTAATCACGCTCACCAATCACTGAAATATTTGCCATCCCTATCTGGATACCCTTTATAAATAATATACTCTCCCTGACATCACGTTTTTTATAAATGGGAAAGTAAAAGGTGTTCAAAAGCAACGTCATTCTCGGTTTCCCTCTCATCTGAGTTAATTACAGTCAACCCCTAAAATATTTACCACCACTATCTGGGTACCACCACTATATGCTATCATATACAGTCAGTCCCATAAATATTCGTACCCTCTACGTCTATTGAAGAAAGTCTAAATAAAATGATAGGTTTGACATTTCCCAATAAATTTTTCATTATAAAAATATACGTGCGTAATGTTCATTCACGTAAATATTTACAACGAAACATTTACTTGGAAACGTGAAACCTATCACGAATTCAATTGACACGAATTTAATTGACACGAATTCTTGTAATAGACACAGATGGTAATATTTATGGGACTGACAGTATATTCACAAATGCGCCCTGTTTCCTTTACCCAAACATTCTCAAACATTTCCTAATTTCCAGGCTTTTAAATCAGATCCTCAAGGTGGCCTGGAACAACGCGGGGATTCTTGATTTACGCGGGGATACCGGAGGCGTTTCGCCGACCAGGGAAATCGAAGAGGCAGCGAGCGAGCCTCTTATCCTAAGCAAACAGTGTTAGATATTCCGAAATTCTGATTGGTCCGTGGAAACGTTGGTAAGTTCGAGACAAGTGCAACGGTGGCCCGAGACAAACGAAAGCAGACGACGATGAGCGGCCTGGAATAAATGCAGACGGCAGAAATAAGGGAATAAAGTGGAAAAAGGGAGAGAGAGAGAGAGAGTGGGCGGTTGAGGTGGGATGCAGTATAAAACCGGGGTACAGCGTTACCTCGAGCGATAAACTCCAGGTGGAGCGATCCTCGGGGAAATAAAGTTCCGCAATGGCTGCGAAGAAGCAGCTAAGCTCCACCTTCGTCGTCGCGGTCGTCTTCTTTCGCTTGACCTCTGACGAATCGCGCAAGAAACATCAACCTCTTCGTTGCGTATTTTCACCTTGCCCTCTGACTACGAGTGGACCACTCGTGCCGCGTTTATTCGGAACAAAGAAATGACCTCTTCTCCGTTTGTTTTTCTTTCGCCTCGACCTTGGAATCTTCGTTCCATCGCCTGGCGATCTTACCCCATTTTTTCTCTTATTCGAATGGGAAGTGTGGATTTTTTTTTGCTATTTATTACGAATAAACCAACGATGGTATTTGAAATCGGAACGGGGTAAGGAAGGCATTTTTGTAAAACACGTTTAATCCTCGTGAACGTGTGAGACTCGTGGTACAGAAATTGAGTCGAACATGAAAAATACGAAAGGGCGCAAGGAATTTTATATCTGATTATGGCATTCACGATCCTACAGTAAATCGTAGGTCAAACGGTTCATTTGTACAGTGTTGTATTTGTACAGTTTGTACTATGAGATGGGAAAGAAAAGAAAATTTACTAGAGGAACTTTAGAATTAGAAGTTTTAGAAAATGAATAAAATTCTACAACCCTTCACTCGCATGGTTAGTCCAATGTTATAGAAATTAAGTAAACTACCCATTGCTGTCAAGTAGAAACAAAAACGTACATCAGAACGAATTATAATTCATCGTCGAGGTAATCTTTATAAATTGCAGTAGCCACTAGCGTGTTCCTGGATTGTTATGTCTCCTAAGGACTTGGGTACGGTTGGAAAATGTCAGGCATCTTTCTCTAGGGAACAGTCCTGCTCTCAATGGCAGTAGACGCATCGCGAGTCCACACGTAGCGATTAAAGGGACTTTAACCCTTTCTATTGTATGTATGTATGCTATTTTACCTCTTCAAAGAGGAATTTACCTTGTTATTAATGTTAGAGTTAAACAGTTGGTAATTAAGTCTGTAGTGCTGGTAGATGTCCCTGGACAAAAACGTGTCCCTATATAAAGATCTTGTACAATTTCCTGAGTTAGCTTTTATCATGTTTTCAAAGGTTTAGGTGTGGGTTAGGTCTTCGAAACTACGGGAACTCTTTCGGAACGTCTACGGAGCTGCATGCAGGATGAATGCCCCGGGCTTGTAGGTGTTGCACAAATTAGGAAAACGCCCCAAAGTTCATCTTGGGTAAATTTCTGTCCCTCCACCTCCTAACTAGATTTACCGCAGAATTTCGAAAGGTGTACCGAACTCTGATGGAAGATAAAATTCAATACGAACGCAGAACAAACTTGGCTTACAAGTAATGCACACATCTTGAAACGGATCGACTGGTTTCATTGGATTCGCTTGATGTCGTACATAGAACCTTCGTTTATTACTTGATTAATTTAATGTAATTGAAGGGACGAGTTATTCGTTAAAGTTCAATAAATAATTCATCATTGGTTTAAGTGATGGGTGTTAGGAAACAAACTGCTATTTGTTAAACACCAAAAGGCCTCCTAGAGTGGGCACACGTAGTTTTCATTATTATCACTTTGTACATGACGCGATACTGCATAAAGAATATAGAATAATATTTTCTCATACGAGGTTTCGTTTTTAAATAAATCCATTGGATAGAACCAGGTTCAGGTGTCTGACCATCGCTCGTTGTTTCTACTGCTGCTGGAAACATAATGATATTACTTGGTTTCTGTCACGCTGAGAATTGTCTAACTAGAATAATCTATAAGTAGCATCATCGTGGAATAAAACATGATCGTAGCAAAAGAAATTGTGAAATCGATCACCCTGCAGAAGTGGCTTGAAATGTAAAAAGAAGAGATCAGGAATGCCGTTTATTTCTGTCCGTCGCAAGTTTTCATGTCACTTCGTAGACAGGTACGAATTAGTAACAAGATTATGCTGAATTAAGAACGATTGCTGTCAGGATATTCCACAAATAATAAGAATATTCGATTAATTTATTCCAAGACCCAGGACATGGATCTCCATCCAACATTCTTCTATTTCTTCTGTCGATAGAACCTCTAGATTCTTTTAGTCTCTTCGAGTGTTTCTGCTAACACCATCGTGCAAACTTTTAAAAATAGTTTGTAGGTATACTTATTCGGGGAATGGCCAGAATTATTCCTTCTCATGCATAAGAGGACTCCAACTTCCTCTTTCACTAGGCCAATATACGACCACACGTAGCAAGGACGTGACTGAATCAAAACTGACCGTGTGGTTTCAAGTACTGATTTCAACAGTCGGATTATTCTAGAAAGGACTTTCGCAGCAATCCTTCGTTTCCAGCAGCTCAAAGTGTGTAATACCCTCTCGTATCCCGCGAAACACTTAGCAGGATCTTCTTTGACTTTGAATTCCGTTTCGCTATGCACTGCGAAGGATTTACTAGGATTTGGACACTATCTTCCACCCTTGACGTTCCGATGTAATGGTCACAGTTCATCTTGTGTCATAAGTTGGCCTATAAATAGCTTGTGCTTTTGATGAGACAGGAAGCAAGATTTAAATGGGAACACCTAATTATTTCCTGCACACTGTTTTCACGAGTACGAGATTAATTTATATATGGGACATTCCATGCCATTTCGACCACTTTTCGACCCGACCATTTCTGATTTCACTGAAACTTTTTCATAATATAGCACCCTACTGAATATCTTTTCGTGAATTTTTGCAGATTTTTGTACTGAACCAAAAAGAAGTTATGAATTTAAAAAAAAATGGCTTGAAGTGCCTCATATATGAAGCAGAAATAAAATGAGAAGGAGCAATTAACTTTTAATCTTCATACCAAAGCTTCTAAAAGGAGAAGCAAAAACACAAAAGGAAGGAGCTTCGGCGTAAAAATTAAAAATTGATCGTAAAATGTTTCTTTTCATTTCGTTTCTCCTATTTAACTCGCGGGAGTTTATCGTTACGTTATCTTATTTTAAAACACAATGAATTGGAATTCACATGCCGAGAATCGTTCGACTTGAAAACTCATGAAATAATCCAGCATGGCAGAAAAGCACAGAGGGAAATTCCTACGTTGGTTTTTCAAGCGACCCTGAAATTCTTCGACTTTTAAGAAATAAAATGGTAGTCAGATTCGAAGTCAGACAGCCGAGCGAAATGCGATTCGTCTGGCACCGTTCATAGCCCGTTGATTCCTGATGCAGGGAAATTCGTCGTCGAGCGATTTCAATCCTGCGCCTAGAGAAACGCGTCACAAACACCCGTGAAATATAAACGCACTTTGCAGTTACGTCAGTTTACGTCCCGAGCCACTGTCGTAAAGCGCGAAATGTCGTAAAGCGAGTCCGCCACTTTTTTTTCTCGCGCGAAAGTTACACGAAATTCAGAATGTAAATTTGCCAGGAAACAATTAAATCAGAGCATTTCGCGAGTGTTTGGTGTTCGAATTGAGGTAAATTCTTTCATAATTGTATAGATTGTATTCATACTAATTAGATATTAATTTTGTTAGTATTTGTGTTAATATTCTTATCAACTTTGTTGAAATTAATCAGATGAAAATTAAATCTAATCTAACTAAATACAGAGACATAAATGATGTTAAGAGATTCATCATTTTTTTTTTTCATAACTTTATTCCAATTGAGGAAGTGGGCATGGTGGCCACATATGTATGCTCTTAAGAGCAAAAGAGAGTATTGATACAAAACTAATTATTTAATACTTTTTAAAATCTAAAGTGTGTATTTTATATTAATTTTAAATACAACGTGTGATATCGCACTATAAAATTTTCCTTATCTCTGTTCGCAGAGGGCTGAGAACATTAGGGACAGTCATGCTACTTTACTCGACGTCGTATTCTAATTTCCCATGAACATAACTGAAAAACGTCAAGAGTGGGACTGACCATAAATTGGATTACCCTAAAACAGGGTGTCCCCAATCAAGATACAGGTTGACGTGCCGAACGAGTCCTGGACGAGTATTTTCGGTTCACTTCGTACTAAAATTATAATACCGCCATCAATCGTTACCGCACGAAATCGTGGCGGGCCATTATTCTGCGTTGGTTATCATAGAACAGAAATTCGAAACCGATACCGCACGGTGCTTATTGCACAAAGGCCGACTCACTCGTTCATACACGCACTCCATCTCTCGTGCACGCACCCACGCACGGACGCGGTAATTACTACTCATTAAATTAAAATACCAGGCATTATGCACCGAAGAGAAATCGACTGCGCCTCTTTTGGCCGTATTTCGTGCCGGGAGGGAGGGAGAGGGGAGGGTTCGAAACGTGACTTATTAGCATACGGCTTCCTAGAATTTCGATCATTTTTCAGCAAGAATTCGGGCGTGTAACGAGGAGGTGACTTCGGGGAAAAAGGTGTCGGCCTAATCGTTGATGTTCTTTGATCCAACAGAGATATTTGTCCCTCATTATGGTGAACTATTAGGGGTAGAAACTAATTTTGCGTTTTTACATTAACACATTTGTAGTTCTAGTTTAGATAAAAATATTTATTCGAATGAAATATTAAGGGTAGAAATCAATTCTATGTTTTTACATTCACCCACTTTTAGTTCTAGTTTAAGCAGAAATATTTTCGTCACATTTTGTTAATAACCTAAGCCTCGATCTGATATCAATTAATTTTTATTATCGTTGTTCTTCTAACAGATCACAAGTGTACTTGATGACTATTAGGTGCCGAAATTAATTCTCTGCTTTCACGTTTAATTATGTATTTACAGTTTCAATTTAAACAGAAATATTTTTCAATTATTACTCTGTCACATTAAAGCACATATATTGCTTTGATATCCAGTTTTACGACTATGTATACTGTCTTTGAATGTATGACTGAAAGAAGAAGGTCGTATGGTTTTTCTCACAAGCGATCATAGTGTACACATAGTATATACCTCGGAATTCTTGTGTAAAATGAGTGCATATAATTTCACCGCGAAGTTCATATTATTTACCCAAACACTGCTTACTAGTTTCTCGATTTAATTTATATAATTTGATCCACACTAACTTCTCTGACCATGCAATTGACATTTACCGTGTTCTCCTCTAATTGCATCTACCCAATCCGATACACCATTCATTCAAGTTCCGAGCTTCCCATTGTTACACGTCAAGCTTCAAATACAACTCGCTGCTCATGTGGATGGAATAAATTTTATACGAATAATGTATACTCCATTACGATTTATCAGTATGAAATGTAAACTCGAGGCATCCGACGAATACATTTTACGCTCATCGTAGGGTCTTTAACTCTTTAATTTGTTCATTAACGACGTTGCACTTAAATTTCAGCATGTTCGTCTTTAATTGCATGCTGATGATTTAAAAGTGTTTCAGGGTATTAAATATCTTAATGATGCCTTACTGCTTCAAGAGTACCTGTTGAGAGTCGAGACTTGGTGCTTCATGAGAAATCTGTCCATTAAAATCTTTAAATCCAAATCCATCCATTTCCCATCGCGACGAATTTAACCTAATTTACGATAATCGTCTCGATGACGTTACACTGATTTTTGTCTTCTAATATATCTCATATTATTCACTTATTATATTTATTTCTTCTCAGTGTATCAGAGGGACGAAACGCAGGATTCTCTTTCGGCTGCTCACTTCAGAGGATTGCATAGATTTAAATCCGAATGGTTTAGATCGGATCGACAAATATACAATGATACCGCGACACGGGAACTGTTGTTACAAATACGTCTAGTGGCACAATATTGGATGCTGCTACTTCCAAGAGTCCCAACTGTTTACTAGTAAACATCGAGCATGTGTTCCATTTGCTTGAGATTGAAATCGATCTGGCATGGACGGGAAAAGATAAAGTCGTGCTTTGCCGAGAACTTCGACGCATTTTTCTACGCAATCCAATCGTTTAGCAAAGCGAATTCCATGCTTGATACGAGGTTGAAAAGTGGGTATTGTCCACAGAAAAGCTTGGATAGTTATATAATACAAAGAATATTTTTCTTTTTAAGAAATAAAATAAATATATGCCCAGGATCCCTTTTACGTGACCAATAGATTCATAGAATTCCACAAGATTTTTTGAGATTGTGAATCTCCTTGTCACATTTAATTAAATAGGTCAGATGTGTGTAAGGCTATCGTGCAAAGAGTAAATTCTATTCTGATATGAAAATATATATAAAGTAATTGTGAAAAATCGAGAAGTAAAATATAAAAGTATAAAGATAAATATATATATTATTAGAGTGAGTCAGTTTGTGATATTACTCGAATATGTAAAGTATCAGTGCATTATTTTCCAAATATACTTTATTATTAACAATTGTATTAGATAAATACGTTTTGTCATGCTAAACTATCACGTAAATAAATTTTGGCCTAATTTTAACAATAACCTGCAGAGAACCGCAAACGCTGGTCCAAACATTGTTTGAATCAATACTAAGCATGACGTCCCCGTTGTTAATAAGCCATCATTTCCCAAACATTTACAGATGAATATTCCTCTGGTTTGCGTGTATTCAATCAAAGCGAAAGAAATTCAATTTAAATTCCTTCCTCGGGAGATTAATAAATGTTCTTTCCACAAATCCAGTAAAATAATAGCCCAATTTCGACTGTAACCCATAGGCCACAAACGCTATCCCAAACTTCATTCGAATGAATATTAAACGTGATATCGCCGTCGCTAATAACCCATTATTTTCCAGCTATTAATATTAACAATTCTATCAAGTAATTACGATTTCGTCCAATCCGAGTGCACCGGGCTTTATTGAAACCCAATAAAATGATCGTTGAACGTTGTAATCGAATATACCCGAATCGTGAATTCCGCGGGATAGCTCGCATTGTCGTAACACCTGGAAACGGAACGACCCTTTTAAGGCAACATTATATTTTCACCCCGCGACGTTCATCTCTCCCCCGTATTACCTATCGCCCCTGTCGCTCGCAATTTTCGCGCAAACGGTGAAACTCCGCGGGAGCCCCGGTCCCGTACGAACATAAAAATCCGGCCGGAAAAGAGTAAAGATCCGCGCCGGATTACGTAATCCGGGAGTATGCGTCACACGGGCGAAGATATACGCGATAAGGAAGACGAACGATGAACGATAAAACGTCGGATGACTCCCGGGAAGCACCGTGGTCGGAGTCTGATCGTTATTAATGAGCACAGTGTGTCGTTACAGGCTTATTATCCGGCCGTTCTAATTAAATTGGATTAGCGCAATGAAGCGTATCGTGAAATTCTCGGTTAATGGTCTCACGCAGACTACGCCGCGCCCCCTTCGTTATTCTCGTGCCGATGTCGTTGACACGCGACACTTATGCTTCTGCGATAACTCCCGATAAATTTCGCGAATGTACGATCGTTTAATTGACATTGAAAGTCTACGTTTGGTTACGCTGCTATTCGATGGAACAGGTCTAGGTTCTCTTTGGTATGTTTTCTACTCTTGCTTTCGAACATCTTCGTGTAAGAACGAAAAGTTTGAATGCCAGTTCGGACAATTTTATTGACACGAGGAAAACGGGTGGAGTGGTTTCACGAGGGAAAATAAATTCATAAATGAATACATCGAAGTCAAATTCATATACTTTAAAGAGTGTCTAGTGTATAAGCTTCTTCATTGCGTTTAACACACTCATGTTTTATATGTCCTTTTCTTTATACCACTGACATCCAAGTTATCTTATAGTTGAATATTTGATGCCTTCGTCTGGTTTGAACTACTTCCTATATTTTCTTATTTCGATTTCTCATTACAATAAAAACAAAATCCATGCAGATATCCTTGATACTATTTTCTATTTATTATAAAAATATAGGAGAATGAAACTTCAAATATTTGTTTATATTTTGTGTCTTTCTTTATCCTGACTCTTACATTTTTCAATTTTTAGGTACTTCCTTGTGATACTTGCTTAGAAATCTTTTCAAAAGTTTCTTAAGCAACTGTGCACTCGAACGAACCAGCACACAAGTCTCTACACTCATTATTCTTCGAATAAAACCCGTGTCTCTCTTTCGACGTACAAGTCTCGTATTTTGTTGGGATAGCAGCAGAGCTGTCTTTTCGAGTTTACGAGTCGCATCTATTTTTAAGGAAAATTTGTAAAGGGGAATAAATCAATCCCACCCCCGAACGACGAGTAAAAGACCTAAAAGTTGATTCGTTGGTAAAAAGTTTTGCAATTCTCGTGTACCAGTTGCGCGTCTGTTGCTTCTTCGTTTTCAATAACGATTGACGTGTCGTAAATTCATGATATTATATGGACGCGTACCCGTCCTTCCAATTTTCCTGGAACGTTTCCCTGTAGCGAGCTTGTAGGTCAGATACGGAAATATAGGTGGTGCCGATATGTGAAGCAGCTCGGAAATAAACGTACTGATCGCAGATTCGTCGGACACGCCACTATCCCATCGTCACGATTTTATATTTCTGTATATAGACGCATGGCAGACACAATAGATGTTTGAATTATTGGGATTCTATTTCCTTCGTGTCACCGTGAAAGATTGTTCAATAACAAAGCGAGACTTTTTTTTGTTACATGTGTCGAGCCTCTGATGGACATCAGAGTCTGGAGTGTAGTCTCGATTGCTAAATAACAACTCGCGAAACCACGAGCTACACAAATCGATTCCCACTCGAATAAGATATCGTATAAAAGTAGTACAAAATGTGGCTGGCGTTCAAGTAAAATATAAAATGAAATTAAAGTTTGAATAAAGCAAACCTCAAACCTTCAGTAATCCAATCTGAAAACTGTGCTGCGTTTATTTATCGATATCTTTTGTTTTATGGAAGCACCCTCTATATAAGAGTCGTTAATTTTCAAATGAAAAGTCCAATTTTTATGAAGCCAGAGCAAATTGAAAGTCAATAAGGAATATTTTTTTTAGAGTATACATTTCTCAAAAAATGTTCTCAAATATTTTTTCCTATTGAATATTTTACAGGCTTCCAGGAACAGTGAAATTTTTATTCGAAACAGTTTTCGATATCCTTTAAAAATTGAGATTCATATAGGAACGAATAAAATGTTTGACCCTGATACGAGGAATTCTTTTCCATCAGAATTGAAAAATAAGAGCATCAAAATAGAACATATTCTTTAAGTCGAGCCAAATGCTACATATTTATGCAAAGTTGTTCCTCCCTGAGTCATACATTTACGAATTTTCCAGAAATACATTCAGTCGCCTGAAACGTACTAATTAGTAGATTAGTACGCGAGAAACCAACCGTATCAAATCAAGAGCTTCGTGTGCAAACTTCAAATCACGTTACCTAGATCTCTGTTCTAGAAACGAAGTTCAAAAGATTCGAAGTCGCACCCTTTACGCGCAGATACGTTTGAAAGTATAGTTTCTATCTGTCACATCACAGTTCCACCCCTAAATAATCACGAACGACTATTGCCTTGAACTAAAGAAAAGAGTTACAGGATTATTCACGGTAAATAAAATTACTGAAAGCATATTTCGAAGGTATTGTGCTAGAAAGCATTCGAACAAATCACTAGATGTAAACACAAGTTTAAAGCACGAGTAGTCATTCGACTCGAGGGATCATTCGACGTAATCCCAGATTAGACCAGATTCTACAATACACTTCACGTGTAGGTACGGCACGCAACTGGAAATAAAGTGGAAGTAATGTGTAAGCGGGCTATTAAATTAATCGACGTTTGTAAACACTATTCTACTACAAATTTTACATGAAAATCCGAAGAATGGAATCTAAACATGCCAAATAAACAAGTGGTGAATATTTTGCTCTATAATATCAAGTCACTGTGCTAAAGAAAGTTTCAGCTGTTTGAAATTGTGCGAATGAGACGAAACGTAGGATTTATCAGTGTTACTTAATTCTTTATTTGCTTTAATTTCTAATTTCTTAATGTAATTGTTGGAACGTAATTCAGTTTATACGCGTCGGTACTATAAACAGATCTACATGAATTTCAATTTACTATTTGTAGAGCTAGTGGTATTATTACACTTTGTGGCTCAGTGTTTGATAACGGTGGCACGGCGCAAATACAAAGAAATATCGTTCGACGGTATGCAATTCAATTTTGCGTTAAATTCAACGAAACTGCTGAATCGGTTAGAAGCGGAAATACATTTTACGAAACAAACCGTGGATGTGTGATTATAAAAAAAATATACACGGAAAATTTATTGTGGACCATTAGTCTCAGGAGCGAATAAAAAATAAATTTCATTGTCATTTTTTAATATTGTACCTTGTAGATTGTTAAAAAGGAAATTCTCTATTCGATCAGTGAGAGCAATCTGTGATTTTCAGTTACACATTTAGAATAATAATAATCGATTTGGACTAATATTATTACATTAATAATATTCTACGTGCTTGTACTGACTACTTGTATTGTTATAACAATTTATACTACATTTTCCCTAGCTCGAATCAGTAGGAACAGATGATATGCCACGGTCACCGTTTAAACGCTCCAAATCAAGTAGAATTAGGGAGTAATGGTCAGACACGTAGCCTAGTTGTATTCAATCTCACGCGCAGTCTCCGCAAGAATTTTCATAATCGATTTCCTTGAGTAGAGAGCCTCGTACGAATAAATTTTACCTCGCATTTTCCACTAATTTATTATCTTATATTTTCCATGTAGATTAACATTTTTTAATGAACACTGGTGGGAATATTGTTGAAAATTTTGCGCTTTTAATGCATGCATGAAACATTTATATTCGACTTCGGTTATCGTAAAAAAAAAATTCTCCAAGTATTACAATTTTTTTCGACCTGAACTGGGATGTCCTCCCTTAAACAAAATTTTCCTTCACTCGAATATTTATTTAAGTCCTCGCACTGTATACAATTAATACTTGTGAAGAACAATAATTACACTCTGTTGTCTTGCTTAAATTTTGGAACGAATTTAATGTGAAATTAAATACACATTATTAAATTCTTCATTATTAAACCACAGCCAGTTATATATAATATAATGAAGTATATATATATATATATATATATATATATACATATACATACTCTGGATTGGTAAAGCATTCCAATTATACATATAAAGTGAAATTGATTATCTATTAATAAAATATTTGATAACATAAATTTAATTTCGTACGTTCCATTGGAAAGGTTTAGCAAGAAGACGAGTTTAATTGCTATTTAAATTAAAATAAAACGATTGATCCTATATTTTCTGTTTTCTATTATTAATCAAATATTTAATTTCGTATTGTTCCATTAGAAAGCTTGAGCAAGAAGAAGAGTTTAATTGCCATTTAAATTAGAATCAAATAATATATTTTCTGTTGTTCGTAGTGTTCAAATAGCCATGGAATGTTGTCGTAGATAATCGTCTGGGAGATAATGGTCGCGAAAGAAATTATAATGTTTAAATTGATAGCATTGTCCCCGTTCCATAGGTCAGTGTAGAGACATGCACGTTGACAGTAGCCGAGCAAGTAATGTGTCCGGTCAGCCGTCTCGAGTGACGCGGCTGACGTAACGTATTTTCTTGTTAAGGACGTAACAATACCTTCCAGCTACGCCGAAGTTAATGCTCCAGCGAACCCAACGGCGTTTATTTAACCCCGGCTCGTAACAAGCCTCCGTGGCTCGAAAGTTATTTAGAGTGCACTCCGTGGCTTAATTCACGGTAACTTCTTTATCGCAAGCGCATATTAAACGAGGCACGCGCATATAATTTCCGTGCTTCTTCTACGTTCAACCAACGATGCACGGGAAAACAATGGTCGACGCACGAACAGCGAACCCGTCGTTCGAACTCGTTCGAAACGCTCGGGAGGGTGCAACGATCCTTGGGAAAAACTCGTGTGTTGAACCAGCGTTTCTCAAACTCTTTGTGACCTCGAGTTTAATTATCTCCGAGGCCCCTGGCTCGCGATCTATCCGTTAATTGGCAGGAGTAATATGTAGTATATGTAGCATATAGGGGAAGAGTTAACCATGTAGTGGCTGAAATTGTGATTCAAGATGAATTTAGTAGTGGAACAGATAGCCACTTGGGGGACCGAGTAGAAGTTGACTCTGAGAAAGCTTCATAATTAGCTAAGAAAATTTGTCTCGCAATAATAAGACAACTACATTGATGACAGACGTTAACACGTGATGACGTAACGATAACACGTTAAATATAGATTTATATATTATATTACCAATACTGACTAACTAACGAAACATAATTATGGTTTCTCCAAGAGGCGTTGAATTTTCATTTTCACTGGGTTGTTGATACAAATACTTTTTTAATTTAGCTCGAGTTTTTAAATTACTTTGCGCAACGCGATGTCAAAACCAACTGCGGGCGAACAATGTGTCACTTTTATTTACATGTACACCGACTAAAATGGCGGAACGCTCAGGGTAGAAGTAGTTTCTTACCAGAACAGTGAAACGTAAAAGCGCTGCATAATTTCAAGGATTTCCGTGCGATTACATGACTCTCCATGAATACGAGGAAAGTGATTTCTGCTTGTAATAGTTGCTCATTGGCTTGTGGGGGAGGAATAAAGTTACCTGAGCGTTATTGGAGGGGTAGGAGGAAATGGTCGCTATTAATATTCATGTTGAATGTGAGGCACCAAAATAAACTACTTTGAAATTCAAATGATGTGCTCGTTTAATCCTTTAAGTAGCAAAGGCAAGAAGGCGAGAAGAACCCTGATTACCCTAAACCTTTGGTAAATTACCTTCTTTACTTCCTCGATAGATCACGTGACTACCAGTGCATCTCGATAACTACAGAAATATTTCCAAGTGTTAACTTTTACAGAAAAGGGTAGAAAAATGTACGGTTCGATAAAGTAAAAATTAAGAGTTCACTTATTTTGCATCTGAATGTAGTATTGTCACGATACTATATTAATTTTACAGATTTCCAACCAACATTTTTCGTTACATCTTTTGTGTAAGAAGGGGTAGCATGTAGTTTAAAGATAAACACTACCGTGTCCATATATACGTGAATACAACACTTTGTTTTGTTTTAATTAAAATCTACTTTGCATACAACTCGGCTGCCGATACGATAACAATATCTTCTTACCACAATTTCACATTTTTCGCAGTTGCAAGTAATAGAACTTTCCCTAAAAACTCATTTAATTATTATACGAGTATTAGTAGAATATTTTTCGTGGTCGATACAGATGTTACGTCTTTCCATTTATTTTACATTCATCACCGACCCCCAGAGAAGCATTGTACGGTTGACTTGGGCCCTGCTGAGAATCCCTGTGTTACGGAATTTAAAACGGGACGGGGTTAATTCGATTATTAGCGGTCTCCGCGCTCTACGTTCGGCGAGTCCTCCCGGCCGTAATGAGACCTTGTAAATTTCACGCTCGACTCTTGCAATGATTGCCTGTAATGGCCTGGGAATATCATTAAACGATTCAGGGTAAAGTTCGTTGGCACGGCGCTCGGCCAGGATCAACTGGGGGCTGTTTATGCCCGGCAGATATCTGTTTACCATTTACATGCGCGTTCCATTCTGGGTCCAGCGTTAAAAAATACCGCGAAACGCACCGCTACGTTTCTGCCAGCAGATTTACCGCCCGAAAAATTCAGTAAAAAAAAAAGCGTTCTTTTATCTAGAAAACCATTAACCGTGTGTTTGTAATAACATTCATTTACATTATGACAGCCCTTAATTATTTAAGAAGCGAATAATATATATTATTTAGAGAAATTTTTATAAAATTTTTGCGTGAAATCATAGTAATAGAAACGTTATGTAAATGACAATTACCGAGTGCAATAACCTTTGTGAAATCGGTTTCTCACTTTAATAAAGAAATTGTAATGACAATCGCGAAGCCGCAGTCTAGTGGTTTGAAAAATTCAGTATCAAGCGTAGTTCCCCATCAACAGCGTTGTCAGTCTTGTTTTTAATATTGAAACAGTGCATAGCCTGGCAGATAGAGAAAGAACTGGAAGAACACTTCGTAGCAATAAATGAAATAGTAGGTAGCGAGTTGGAAATTATTCCTAACCGACGCCGAGAGACGGAAACGCGTGGAATTGATGAATCGAAACTTCAACCAACCGTTGGTTTTGAAATTCAATCGTATTTAACGGCGAATGTATGTTTAATATTTCTAGGTCAGACAGGCACCATTTTGCAGAGAAAAGACCGAGGACAGCTTTACACAGGGGCGAATTTAGAGCCAACGCTTGAAACACGCCGGAGGTTGGCTCACTGTGTGGTAAAAAGGTTGGTAATTTGAACATTATGAGCGGGATAACTCGTCACGTATACTTGAATATTTTCAAGAAAATTTAAAGCCAGGTGAGCTTAAATGCGATGTTGGAAATGTACGCTCATTTGACCTAAACGACGATTTCAGATATGGAGTGGAATTAGAGTAGATGCTTTATAGGTATTAAAGTATTTATACGCTTCCCCTTGATTTCCAGTCGTAAATCCAATTGAGCATTTATGGAAACATATATAATGTAAAACAGAAACTGCAAAAGCTTGCGACATTCGGGCAGTTTAGATTCGATTAATTGTTTAACTCGAAGTGGAATAGGAACGACCATTACAAGACAGTTGTCTCTATGCAAAGGAAGTTAAACATGATTATTATCCGTAGTCTTTTTTTGAGTATAATGCATAGTAAGATTGACTTCGATTAGAATTCAAGTTAATTTCAATGAAATTCTTTCCGGTTGCAATATTCAAACAGTATAACTAATTAATCCTCGACATTTACCTAACCTGAACCTACAATCTTTCTTTTTTCATTATTTTACATCGTATTTTAATATGCCTGTATTTCTATATTTTCTCTTCTATAAAAACTAAAGCGAACCAAAAGAAAACGATTGAAGTTCCATCCTCCCGTCCTGATTATCCGCTCGTGCTCGATTTCGTTGATATAACGCGAAAAGCATCGTCGTGAAGTGCGAGATATCGTTAGAAAAAAAAAAAAAAGAAAAACTTGGAATCCACCGGTGGGGTATTAAAAAAATCATTAATTATAGAAGATACGCGCGTGCGCGTGCAACCACACCGTTGCAATCCTCTTCGTTGTTATTTGCACAACTTTCCAGCGCGATATTCGGCCCGGTCGGCTAATAATACGTTTAAAGTTCACTTGCTGCAGAAATTCCCTTCAGTACTTTTTAACAAGCCGATTTATCTTGTTGTTGTTGTTGTTGTTGTTGACGTTGGTGGGGGGCCCTTTTTCCATCGACCCGTCAAAATGCCAAGCGAGCTTCGCCTTCTCTGTTTCCCGTTGAAAAATTCTGTCGTCGTTGTTGTCATTCGCCATGGATGGATAAAATTCTCATCTAGATGAAAAATTTCAAACAACGAGTACGAAATATAAACAACTTTCGATCCATTGTTCGCTCGATAAAAGTTGCGATCCGAGTTATATTCACGGTCTGATTTCGAATCTGAAATTCTCCACCCAGAAACAGCGTTCTTTTTTTGTGGTATAAAATTAGAATAAAATTCCGCGCACTTCGTTGCGACGATATACTCGTCCACGCTGCATTTATTATATTAATTTGGGCAATTTCAATCTCGTGGAAGGCAACCCAACGTTGTCAGTATGTGCGTGTCTGTTGATGAAATTAGCACGTTTCGGAGAACGCTTTTTCGAAGCGCGAGAGCGGCTGATTTAGGTTTGTTTGCTCTTCCTGCATCCTCTTTAATATTTTACATTCCCGTAGTTATTTCCGCGAGTTCGTAATTGCAAATCCTTTACGGTTCGTTGGATTACACCTGCCATTGGAGCGACGCGAGTTCACTTTTAATCCATTATTCGTAGAATAGACACGATTTCTGTAAATTTTGTTTAGGGATTCGGCGAAAGTTACTTTCAAATAGGATCGTCCAATATACCAGCGAATTCAGTCATTCATGACTTAGAGCATCGGTGAATTTATAAATGTAGAAATAAACAGGGAATAATTTCTTCTTCTTCTTCTTCTTCGAGAGGGAGAGGGAGAGGGAGAGGGAGAGGGAGAGCAATATTTGTTTCGCCAGTTTTTCAGTTCTAAGGAGGATTTAGAGGTACTGACTCTGACTGAATTATTAATGAACGTTGCAGGATTACGTTTCGACCCCGCAGAGGATGCTGGTTAGAGTTTCCTCAATTTTTACCTTTATTTCCAAAGAAAATACTATAAACAAGGCAAGAAGGTAAAGAGTGAAGAAGTAATACAACACAGAATAGGAACAAACGCATAGTGGATTGAAAATCATAGTAGTGAAAGAACGAAAAAGCTTGAGTTACACTTTATCCTACCTTCATTGCAATCTGCGTCACGTGAAAGGAGCCAAACACACTATTAGCCATAGCAGGGAGTGCTCCAAGCTTCCTCTCCACTCGTCACTAAAGCAAGCGTCCTAAATGGCTGCTGCAGGGCCAACTGCAAACGCGGCCCCAAGCAGAAATCCATAGGCAGACAGTGAATTTAATTTACTTTCGTTTCGATAATCCCGCGAGAAAATGTTTACTCCGGGCCAGCGCCAGCGAAGCGGCTCCGTGGAGTGTCATAAGTTCTTAATCCCTTTCGTAGCTTGAAGCGGTGAACACGCCCCTCGACCGCGCGTACACGAGCCGCGTGTTATCCATACCCATGGGGTGGAAACCCATGGCATTCGTTTCGACGCGGTAAGCTCGCCCTGCGTTGGGGTGCCAACGGAGACAATTAAGATCTCAAGACCCCATCCATCGCGTATTAATAAATATCTGATTTGCTTTCAATCCGATGGCGTCTCGCCACCGCCAGGGGAGGAAACGGGGGATGCTGGCGGAGGACTAATGACGCGGAGGGGGTGGGCGTCAGAAGGGAGAGATATACTCGAAGATCGTGGAGTGTGAAAAAAGGGCGAAATGACAAAGAGAAGGATCGGTTGTCAACACACCGCCAAGTCCGTAATTTCCTGACAGCCATTGCCCGGACGGGGGAGCGACGCCAGCCAACTTGCGGAGAACTGGGACGCCTACGTAGAATTAACGTAACTATGCCGAAGCAGCTTCCAGTCTTCGATCACGCGCGTTACAAAGACAAGGTGGGACAAGTTGGCCCCTATCAAGTGCATTTGGGACACGTGGGTGTCGGTGATGATGAAAATAGTTGCTCGTAGAGAAATCGTTGCCTTCGAGGGAAACGTCGCCTTCCTTTCATTCGTGGCTATTGATGGTAACGATAAATAAGGGTTAAAGAGTGTATATATGTGCAAAAGTTTGTAGTAGTAGTATAATAATAAAGGTGATGAGAGTAATTGTTCGTTGGAAAATGTAGAGTATATTTATCATGTCTTCTTCTAGACGATATAAATCGGGGGAGATGTAACTATTTCGGATTTAGCAACGTACTTCCTTTCATTGGTGAAAATGGTAAATACAGGTTAAGGAATATATACGTAATAATAATTTAGTAGAAAAGATGACTAGAGTAGTAGGAATGGTTGTCGGAAAATGTAGAGCGTATTTATCATGTCTTCTTCTAGACAATACGAATCTGAGAAGACAATTTTGGATTTGGAAGCACACTGTGCATCCTAACGCATTCCTTTCAACTCCAGTTTTGAACTACCGTTTTGCTCCATCTTCATAATACATTAAGTATGTTATAGATGTCCCGTGTTTCCCAGTTCTCTTCGATTTCATTGTTTCTGGGCCATTTAACCGGTTCACATCCATCACATGTGTCAAAACTGCCGGCGTTAATGTACAATACTCTTATCAAATTTATCTTACGCAGAGACAAGGGAAAGGGGAGGAAATATAACGCCATTAATTAAATTTAGTGAAATGGATGCCATTCGAGAATGCACGACTTGTAAACATCAAAGATTTACAATTAAAGTTTACACAGAACGCCTCATAAGGCAGCATACATGGGGCAGATTACATTCTGAATAAAGAATAAACACTTTACATTCATTCGTATGAATATGTATAAACAAATAAATTTTAAATTCATTGTTTCAGGGTTTAGAGCATTCAGTTACCTTCATTCTTACATGTCAATCTCGGAGTTTTACTTTTCATTCAGAATACCGAATACAAATTCTACATTCATTAGTACAAATACAAACGAATAAATTTGTCAATCACGATCTTCTCACGAATACCTCATAACCCTTTTCACTTATGCAAATAAATCTATAAGTTTTATTCTTCATTCCAAATAACGAATACAGATTCCATATTCATTAGTACAAAAAAAAACCGAATAAATTTGTCAATCACTGTCCTCCCACGAATTCATCACCCTTTCCACTCATAAATCTGTAAGTCTTATTCTTCGTTATGAGTAAATACTAAAACCTCCAGATTCACTCGCATAACAACAAACGAATGAATTCTTCGTTCACTGTCCTCTCATCTACATTCCAAGTTCATCCCTTGTTCTTGTTCGTACGTATCAATCCAAAGCTTGTATTCCTTATCCAGCATAAAATGTACCAACTCCCTGTCTCTATCCTCGATTCAGGCGCTTCTTGCGGCGAACTGGGACTCCACTCGGAATTAACGTAACCGCGTCGAAGCAGCTTCGAACCTTCAGCCACGCGTGATACCTATCCACCGTGATCAATGGCACGTCGCGCGCCCAGAGAAAAAGGCTTACTCGCTCGTAGGGGTGCGAATTTATGGCGATCCGACGGCCTTGAGTCTCGAAGCCTCCGCCAGGGTTCTTTTATAATTGCCTGGCGATGAGTGTCGTTGAAAAATACACCGCTGACTCCCGACCGTGGTATTGTTAGGCGAGACGACGTTCCGATTAAATATAAAACGAAAATATTACCTGGACGTTCATTCTACGCGCTGAATGGTTCCGTTAACCCGACGAAATGAAACACAAACTTCCATCAAAAGCGTCCAATCCCTCGAATTATCCAACACGCCGAGATCACGCATTTTCAGCCGATCCGCTGGTACAAGGGTTGCAACAGATTCATTTTCCGCAATGCGATTAATAGCGTTAAGCAGGTTAAGTGGCCCTATCGATCGGTCGCGATTTCTTCTTCCCCCCCCTGTTTTTCTTCTTTTTCCATTGTTCTTTTCTTCTTGTCTTGTCGTGCTACACCTGGGTTGCTCGGAGGAAATCGCCGGGGCGAAAATATCGCGGCTTTAATGGGGCTGATACGCGATACGATTGGAGTCATTGTATACTGTTCATTGTCGTGGCGTTCATTTTTGACACCATCTACGATATTGTTTTTTCGGTCTTCCGCTTCCGAGTAATTAAATCGAACTTTGAAACGATTTAATTATTCGGACTGGGTGGGAAAATCAATTGCTGGAAATGGCTTTCTAAGCTGTTTGGGTATTAACTTTTTTTTGTGAATGATTATTATTCACTTCTGTAATAAAGTAAGAAGTCTAAGAGGACATTTAAGATCTTCTTCTTTTTTTTTTTTTTAAATAAGCAAACGACGACTGGTATCGCGGTTAACTGTGATCATAATGTTTCCCTAATTTACTCAGAACAAATATCATAAAATATACTGTCCACACAAACCTAGTTTATTTCATATAAATATTTTTACACCAGTGTGTATCAGTATGTAATAGTTAATTTATTAACACGAATGTCGTTCTTTTTACACTTAGCTCTCGATAGAAATTTTGCGTTACGAACCTACAGGTTTTCCAAACACACAAAGTAATGAATTTATCGTTTCAACATGGGATTTCAATATTTCTGCGCACACAATTCGTGTACATTAGAGGACGCTCAAATTGCGAGTCGGAATGTTTACCTGAATCAAACCGCGTGTGTTTAGAATACATTTTTCGTAATATTTACTTTCGCCCCTCCACTATTTCAACGATATTATGTTCCGATACTTTAACCGCAATCTTTATTTTGTTTCGCGAGTGCTGCCTGTTGTGTAACCGAATCAAAGATATCGGTTTTGGCATTCGAAAATAAATCCAGGAGAATCACGAACGTCGATGAAGTTGGAAAAATAAGTGCGCCATCGAATCAGCGATTATATGGCAGCAACCTGTTTCTTTAAAAGACGAGTGCTCGCATCGTATTAAGTTTTGAAGAGACGGTCACGTCGGTCATCGATGCCAACAGACGTTTCCTAAGGGATATACGTCTAAAGGTAAATTTTCAAAAACACAAAAACTTCTATCAGAAGTGAGAAGTCTTAGCACGTACTATTGCATCGAATACATATCGATAAAAAAATGTGACTTTATGATCACGTGGGATTGTAGAGAATTAGTAAATCCTTAAAGGAAATCTTGAATGACAAATATAGCCTCCCTGCACGAGATAATGTTTTTGAGTTTTTTTTATTTTCTCTAAAGCAGCAATTCGAGATGAAAATGACAGATAAATATCAACGTTGACGCGAAAATAGAAAAATTCAATTTCCCCTTATCAAATGACCGAATAGACGTCCACGGTTCCTGGGCCGCGAATCCCTTTGAAACGATACATAAATCTTCTCAATGCGCGCCATTGTGTTTCGTGGCGGAATTCTTTTTGTCCGATCTCCTGAATATCCGACGGAGTTTGCATAAATAACGAATTGTTGAATAACCTCAACGACGAAAGTCAACGTGGCGACAAATTCGATGAACGTGCTGTCTAGCAGTCTGAATCGCGAATGCATACTCGACGATTCGTCGGATTTGCATTTAGAAAATGATATGTAGTTAGCGTGTACATTCCCCTTCCGTGGATCGAATTGAATGCGTCGCATCGGTGAGCGTTGGGTTCGTTAAAAAGAACATTTCTATATCATTGTGCCTAATTCCGGATGTTTTCCTTTGGGAAGAAAGAGTCGAGCGTTACTTAACGAACCTTCAAATTACGCGGATAACTCCTTGTACAATGTAAGTCCAATTTAAAGGTTTTCGAGTCTCGGCAAGGTTGTGGTAGTGCGTTCATCTACATATGCGAATAGAAATAAATGAGGCAAGAAGAAGAGAAGGGAGAGTAATTCTTTTAAAGAACTGAATTAATAGACAATAATAGAAAATATAAATTAGATGCATGTCAAAGAATATTGAAGAATTTATAATAATTATAATCATCTCGACACTTATTGAGATCCAGGAAATTCCACCACAAGTACAAAAAAAGTTGTTAATTAATGACCGACGAACTTCTGGGAAAGTTCCTTTCGGATCCTGCAATGGAAGAGTAACGCAACGATCTTCGACTGTCGTTGCTCGACTAAATTTCATTACTCTTTCAGCGACTGCTTTTCTGAACCAGGATTTCCTTATCTTTATTTTCAGTCGCTACCATTTTCGCAGTAAATTCAACAGTTTTCGAGATATCGTCGAAAAACCAACCACCATCGTACAAATAATTTCAAACAACTTTCAACAACTACCAGCAGCTAACACTTTATCGCAGATATCTCAGAACCTATTCACTCCGCTGCAAAAACCGTAATAACCAAAATTGGAGATGAGAATATTTTCTACAAAAAAGTCTTATACATCTCATTCCTATCGTCAATAGTTTCCACGTGACGCGACATGAAATCTCCTTACTTCGACGCTTAACTCTCAAATTTAGTTCGCGAGGATATTAAAAGCGTAAAAAAATCGGCATAACAAAACATGTTTCACCGACATCGAATGTACTTTAGAGCGGAGCATCCGCGGAATATACGTAGGCGATGTGACGACAGGTATTTTCTTCATTACGGTACGTCTTCTCGCACAGTAAGCGTAACATGACGTCTCGGTTTGTCTGCTAATTGGCGCTTCACGGTATTACCGTGGCAGCCGTAGTCGCGGCGTCGCATTTACGATTGAAATGTTTTTAGATAATTGGGTGGAAAAAAGTCGACGCGATCGCGAAAGCCGTAGCAGTACGGCGAGGCGTGTAGATAAACGCATTATCATCCGCTAACACACAGGACTCGCGCAAGATAAGGTTTCGCTTTGTTGATTGAATTCGTTGTAGGTCAGTCAACACAGCTTACCTTGCTTCGGGATTTTAGTCGCGACAAAGCGACGTGAAATGGATAAATTGGATTCCATCGTCTTACTCTAAAATGCCATTAACCGACATTGCTTAACTTCGTTTCGCTGCCCTCATCTCCAAGGGATTTTCAAAAAATACAACGCGTCTCTCGTCACCCGAATGCGTTGGATCGCACTATAAAATCTTTACTAATTCGCTGTTATCTAACAGAGCCAACTCTCGGGCTTTAGGCTCGTTTAGGCGTGATTTTACAATGTTTCCTATGAGGGGCTTTTGATTTTTGCTTTATAATAGTAAAATTAATTAATTTAAATGTGATCAGGTATGTGTTCATTTAAAATAGACAAAATCGAATACGGTTTATACTATCTGTGTTTTATTAAACAATAAAATACCTTTAGAAGACTTTTCATTTTATAGTACTCTTCGTTATTCGAACTTTTTATCCAGACAAAAATTGTAACAGCTAAATGTCGTAAATTCATGTTTCGTTGAACGAAAGTTCATTGTTTTCCTTACTCGAAATTTAACGTAAACTACAATTTTCCCCATTTTTCCTCGTGCCTCCTACGGCACGCAAATAGACTCAAGTAGACAGACCGCTCAATATCGACAAGATTGTTGTTAATACTAAGAGTAGTTTCAAGAGCGTCGTCGTCTTGCATGGGATAGATAAACAGCCGGATGGAAGTATTACTGTTACGACTACAAAATATAAACACCGTGGCGAACAACTCATCTCAATCCGAGCAGGAATAGGTATATAATCTTCTAATGCATTCGAGGAGATAAATGTATCGGTATTTTGGACCATTCCTCGGTAACGGGACCGAATGAATCTATTGTTTACATACTATTTATTGTACGGAATGATCTTTTAGCTATGCCAACGAAGTTAGCCGATTTCGCCACTGAACACCCGTTATAGTTGCGCCAAAGTGATAGAAGTATTTACGGTAGGGATTTTCGATTAGGCAGTTTCACAAGAAATTATCCGGTGATCTGTTTTGCTTGCAAATACATCGGTTCGTTATCAGCGTGTAGCAAATATAATCCGCGATTATGATTAGAGAAGAAGGGTCGAAGATTTGTTGTAACCTAATCACGTTGTCATTTTGCTGACTGGTACGAGGTTGAAAAATATATTTTGGGGGGAGAAAAACCCCTTCGATGAAACTTTGAACCATAACACGTTGAAAAAGTGTCTAATGCTAATGTTGTTTGTTCACAGTTTTCCATAGAGTAAAGAAATCGGCGTCCAATAAATTTCCTTTGACATTCTTTCAATTTAAAAATCTGGCATTACAATTTTACAGAGGATTAAAATACTTCTGTGGTTTCGAAGCTCCCGAAGGGATTGTGTTCAATCCCACTACCGTTTTTCAGCAACAATGAAAAATATCAAAGTGATCAGGCTCGCATCTGCTCTCCTGCAAATTTCATCCAGGTGCGTTAATTAACAAACTTCTGCTCTGATTAAACAAACGCGATCAGCGTTGAGAAACACGAAATCTGCCGGAACTCTGCCATCGACGAAAGCACACCAAACCCGATTTCAACCCCAACCAAAAATCGTCAACTACGTAGTTACACCCTCTCCAGACACCAAGCCACTCTCGTATTCCAAATTCGAAGTCACTGGTCGGCTGCTGCGCGGAGCTGTGCAAACTGTTAATAAATTCTCAATCACGAACGACGATAAAGCATTCGTTGATACTCTGCCATTCGACGTAGAAATTCTACACAACGCGCAGAACGTATATAAAAAGAGATTCTCCGCGGTTGGCCAGAGGGACTCGGAATAGTTTGCTCTCGGAGTTGCTATGCCAGTTGGTTTAACTGGACGAGGGTGAAATGAAGCATCAGATCGTAAAACTCACTTAAAACTTTAACCACTCGGTGGTACTTTTTGGCATTCGACGCAGCAATTTTCCCAGCGGTCAGAACGTACATAAAAAACAGATTCTACGTGGGACGGTTAGAGAGATTCGGAGTAATTTATCCCTATAGTTGCTAAGCGAGTCGATCTATCTGGACGAGGTAAAATGATGCATCGTAAGACTCACTTTCAACGCGGGGATGTGGTACACGGTTAGTCCTCGATGGGACCAGCTCCCTCAGCGAAATCGGTGTCCCTTAAGAAGACGTCTACGGTCTAGTTCCAGCGCACAATCACACACGGGCCACTGGGAACCTGGGTCGTCGGATCAACCCTCAAAGGAGGGCTGCAATCGGGGACACATGATACCCCCGTTATTCACGAGTACTACGCGATCCACCTGGTCTTTAATCGAAAATCCCGGCTGGCTCCAAGGTAGCGCGGGATCCAAGCGAGCAATCACGGCCGCCAGTCGCTCGGAATCGGTACTTCTTCCAAAACGGGTCGAAGAGGATTGAACCTCTCAGTCAGACACCAACAAAACTCGGATCACTGATCACGGGGCCTGAATCACACTCGCGAATCACCCGCGGTGAACTCTCACTTAGGCGGCCGCGGGCACTTATCAATTTTTGCGGGAGGTTGTCGCACAGTCCGCCAAGACGGTTCCCTCCTCTCTCGGAGGTCTGCCAAAGGAGAGAGAGTTTCTCTTCTCTCTGGCGACAAAAGTGTGTCACGCGAGGAAGAAACCACCACCACCGCCGCGATCGAACGAGTCCGCCGTGTCGTCGGTTATCGGAGCACTCTGTGCAACTGTCCTCTCTATCCCCCTGGTGTTGTATCGCGACGATCGCCCGTGGATCCCCGGACTCGCACGCTGCACGGCCGTACGCCAGTCGAGACGCGCTTTATCCGCCCGTATGTAAATCCTCGCCGATGCGTCCGCTCGTATACACACAGTCACGCACGGAAACCGAGATATACCCTACGTCGTTACCGCGACGCGTGTGCGTTGCGTGCGTGTTTACGAAAACCGAAGTACGACGACGGGACACGAGAAGGACACACGGTTATCGGGGGATGGACGCGATACGGCCAGGTGTGCGCGCGGTCGCGCCGATAAGGGTCGGTTTGTATTCGTGGTACACGTAGGACGCACACGCACAGCGGGACCGAAGAATATTTTCGTCGGGACACCGATTACGCACCAGCCCTAGGAGAGACCCTTAGGCCGGATCCGCGGACGTTTCCTTTCACCTCGATTTTCGGTCCCTCGCCACCCCCGCGAGCTGCACAGGCGCGAAACGCTTTCAGAATTTCCGAGGGTCGGGCGCCGCGCACGTTGCAGGAGAGGGGAGTCCGTCCTCACCCTCGCCGCGACGTTGTAGGAGCCTCTGAAAGAGGGAGAAAAGGGACGTGGGGTATATTCCGTGGGGGAGGAGGGGGTTGAACGATATAGGGGGAGCGAAAGGCGGAGGGTTTTGCCTCCGACGGTGAAGAGAGTTCTGTGGGCACACGACCAGGAACATCGGCGGCCCCACCAGCCGGTACGCACCAGCACTCTGACACCGGCGTGCCTGGGGTCTACGTACTTTGGGATTCGCGCGGACGCCGATGTGGTGGTGGGAGTGTGCTTTGTATGTGTCGGTGAGAAGAGCGGGGGAGGATTCGTACGTGTAGGAAACCACTACCGTCGCGCCATCACCGTCGTTGCTTCTGCTGGTGCTGCTGCTGATGATGGTGCTGCTGCTGCTGCTGGTGCTGGTGGTGCTGCTGCTGCTGCTTGGCTAAGCGGTGTGGGTGTGGTGGGGTCCAAGGGGGTGGCGCAGGCGTTTTGGTGCACCGACGCATTGATCCCTGGAATTCGTAGGGACGGTGACTAGGGCCAAGCATGTGTCCACTTTCGATGAGAGAAGGAGAGGAGAAGAGACGTCGGCCAGGGGAGAAAAGGGGCGGCCGCGAGAGGGGGTGGAATGGAACAATGAGGTTGAAGGAGAGGAGCAACCGTTTTACTCGTAGCCGATGTCCACACCTGCAGACTGTTCGGTCGGGACGCGTTTGAGGATGACGGAACGTCGGGTTCGATTGAAATCTTCCGGTCGAATCGAGAACTCGTCGACGGTAGGGGGTCAGAGGCGGCCGGTGGTTGTTTCGCGGCGTTTGACGTACCGACAGAGATTTTCAAGGTGATGGATAATGATGACGGATGGACCGAGATGGATCCGCCGCGGTCGGAGGAGCTGTTTTAAAAAATTGCGTGGGAAATTTTTCGGAATTGCTCGCGGGTTTCTGTATTTATTTCGCGACGAGGACGGATGCCCGCGCCGAAAACGTTCCAACACAATAACCGTGATTCATGGGAGGTTTTTCGGGATGACCAGAAATATGGGGAACATCGGCTGCAAGCGTCGGGGCTGATAGTTTCGCTTAAGCACCGGTGTTGAGTCTGAAAATGGAAATGGATAGAAAGTTTTGCGTACGCATGTTGGCATGGTGTTTATATGGACCGCTGTATTGTTTCATCTCAGGAGTAGTTTATTAGAGAAGCTCTAATTCAGCAGTATCTGTCGGGGTTGTTGATGCTGTTCGATTTTTGAAAACATTCTGTGCGTATGCGTGTGTGTATGTATGTACATATCGACCTACAGTCGATACCATAAACATTGGTACCCTCTATGTCCTCTGAAGAAGTCTCACTAAATTAAATAATAGTTTCGATATTACCAAATGAATTACTCATTATAAATGTGTACGTGAACAAGCTTATACATGTATTTATTTACATATACATCGACATATTTATGCAAACACACACTTGAAAACATCACACCTACCATTTAATTTAAACAAATTCTTTCGATAGACATGGAGGCTACGAATATTTATGGGACCGGCTGTATGCGTGGATTAATATTATTTTTCAACTTTTGAAAATATTCTATGCGCATGAATGTGGATATATACACATATTGATCTCTGTTTTTGAAAAAAGAGAGACGCTAACGAAATTCTACATGCATACATACATGTTTTAATCACAGATACGAAATTGACCAGCGGATCTGATCTATACAATACATCCTACATCCCCTAGCGTAATCTATACTATACTGTACAGTTTTATACTACGATCTATAGCATATTACAGAATTCTATACTATAATCTCCTTACATTACACTACCAAACAAACCTGCCATCTAATATCTCGTCTGTGCATACCCTGGTTTTGGTTTAGCTGAATATTTTCGGGGGATGGTTTATTACAGAATCACGAAAATTGGTAACATTTATATGTGGGTCATTGACGCCATCGGGTCCCATTCACGAGGACCGGGGTAAAAAGGGATGCCAGGGAGGGTTGGAACAACGTGCTTGAAAGAGAGAACCGTTGTCCACACCTGCAAACTATTTGGCAGGGGCCAGTTTGAGGTTGACGAAACGTCTGTTCGATTGAAAATCTACCCCTCGAATCGTTGTTCGAGGGTGTGTGGATGGTTGTAACGTTCGACTGGGATTTCCAAGGTGGCGGAAAATGATGACAAATGGACTCGTGATACTCGCGTGGTTGAGGCGGACCGATTAAAAAAAATTGCGTCGGAAATTTTCAAAGTTGTGCCTGGTGTCTGCATTTATTTCGCGACGGGGATGGATGTTCAGGATGAAAACATTGCAACACAATACCCGTGATTTATAGTATATATAGTTTTTTAAATGGATAGAAAAATGTTGGAAATGCGAAGCGTAAACGTCCGATTGACAGTATTGGTGGAACAGAGGTCCGGGTCGTACTGGTTTCCGCCAGAAATGAAACGAAATATTTTCGATAACTCTTATTTCAGGTATTTTTCATTAAATTTAAACTATACGAAATGTTTTGCGGGATAACATCGCTTTCAGTCTTTATGGCAGGCTGATTCTTCGGGGCTGAGCCTTTCGATAGAATGTATCGAATATCGGAGGAAAAAGTTCCTTCTTTTAATTGCACGTGCATGCTAACAAACTTTTTATCGTAAAAAAAATCTTCCGTAATATTTTTCTAACATTTCACGCAACGTATAATTTCTTTGTCGCATTACGGTTGGACGATTTTAAAACCCCGAGGAGAACAATAAATATCAACGATTAAAGCGTTTCTCTACGATAAACTGCTCGGAAATGTACATACAATTTAATCGTTACTTTTCACCAAGAAATTTATTAAAATTAATAAGAGTCGGGAGAACGCTTGCGCAAAGGTAGAACTAAACAATTAACGACCACGAAGAAGCATACTCATATACGCTATACAATAAAAAACTTACATATATAGCTTTTCTAATCCACGCAAATAATTAAAACAAGCCCCTTTTTCTTCATACTTGATACTCTCGCAATGAAAAAAATGTTCTCCTCCGATACAGTAATATTCCAACCCAGCATACAGATTCTTTCCCCGCGTTATAAGTGAACAATTTCGAAACGCTGAAGTGGACCATCAATATTAATGGCGTCCTTTTAATGAAACGGATGAAAATTTTCCATCTTAATCACTGCTCGCGCGAGTGTAACAAGCCGTGGGGCTCGACTGGTTCCGTTCGAGCCGATCGGCCAAATAAAACGAGGTCTTCCAGACAGAGTGGTTACGCAGTTAAAGGAACCGTTGAATGGCTAATCTATAGAACTAAACAGAAGTCAGGAAGTCGATCCTTTGACGAGAATTCTATCGATTATATAATGCCCGCCTTGGGAGCCGATTTTCTTTCATTCCTTTCCATCGCAAAAATCGTTCGTTAATTAAGAAGGGGGTGATTCGACGGGTCACAGCAGTCCAAAGAAGTCTATGTAACAAATCTGACGGGAGATGGGCTTGGGCGGGGGTACGGGGGGGGGGGGGGGGGAGAGGGAGCGTACTTTTCTTTCAGTAGCGATCGTGGTTTTGCCAATCCGGTAAAAGGGTCTCCTTCAACGCCTTCAACGGTTTCTCATCGATTTTACGATTCGTCCGATCATCAACCCGCGTCCTCAGGTATCATGGCACGGCGAAGCGCCGACACGGGCAATGGTTTCTATAAAATATCCAAGCGCAGGCAGCGTACAGATATGTACCAATACTGAATAAATGATAAGGACGAGGGAGGATCCTCGATCGGTTCATAACTCCGTTCCGTTTCAGAGGTCTGATCCATTCGTCGACCTCTCTAACGAGAGTTACCTACTCGAAAAGCGCAAGTTCCCGCGCCTTATACTGGGTGACCGTCAGCGTAACGGTCGCTCGCGATTTTCGGGCTCTTCGAATAACGCGATTTGACGTTTAGTGGAAGGAGCTTCAGAGTGTAATTTGATGGACGAAGGAATATTTGTTTCCATGAAAACTTGCTGTTTTATTAAGGAGTGAGGGTGATTCTTGAAAGTCGAAAAGTGAGGCTTTTCGATAAGACTACTAGCTATTTCGCAAACAATAATTCATAAACATCAGAATTATTTATTTAGCATGCTTCAAACGAAGCGTTCGCACTGGGAAAAATAACGCTCTTGGATACTCGCTGCGTATCTCAACCATTTTTAATTATATCTTAACAAAAAAATTTACATATTAACTTCGATACTTGTATCACAAAAGCACTTTTCCAAATATGTATTTAAATCTTGGAAAAAAATACTTGAACTTTTCCTATGACAACTGCATGCACGTCCTTAAACAACCCCCTTGTTAGAGAATTTCTAGAAACTATACACTCGAGCAGAAATTTGTTCTACTTTAAGTATACTAAGATACAACCTCGGAGAAATAACAGAACTATTTTCATCCGGCAAAAAAATATTCATACATATATTATTACTTTTTTCGTCCCCCAGGCGTCTTCTCCCTCTAGCCAGTCTTAGAAAACTCCCGGCAACTGTCGCGACGAACACCCTGTACAGGAACATTTCAAAATGAAAAGAAGCCGTGCACACGTACATATACATGTAAATGCTCAGAACGGTACCCCTGGAGAATTACGCATCCGTCTTTCAGAACCACGAACCGTATCGTTAATTCGCGCCTACGCGACCAACGCAAAACACGCTGCGAACAATTTTCGAGCGGCGCGGATCGGTGATATTACTTTTAACGCAATCTGCTTTCCACGATAGGGGTGAGGATATATTTTGGTTATTGCCTCCCGGGAGCAGTGTTATGACCGATTGGTTAATATAACGTTGTCGCGGTTTTAATAAACGACGATTAAAAACGATAGGGACGAAAATGGAGGCTCGTATACGAAGCACTCGTCCGATGTTCCAATTTACTCGTAGCACACCTATCCTTTTGTTCCCAATTATAATGAAATACATTGATCGACGCAGCTACAAGCAGCCTGCACACTCGTGCCGTCCTTACTAATTGAAACACACGGGAGACTCGGTAAATTATATGTGCAGGCCTCGGATAAAATAGTATCAACATCCACAATTTGAACTGTTGACGAGGGGAGAACTTTTCAGTTGAAAAGGGGGCTCGTCTTTGGGAAGTCTTCTGTCGATACTAATTGTCCAACGTACATCGTTCATACGTATGTTACAAATACATACATTGAAGAATATTAATAGTAATATTCATAAGAATGTTTTAGTTTGTATAGGAAATATTAATGGACGTGTTCTTATGAAAATTAGAAGAATTATTCTTCAACGTATATATTTGTAACGTACACTTGAATGGTGTATGTTAGACAATTAATATCGACAGGAAAAGTTTCCAATTATTAATATTTCTATTGCTGTCAAGATTAATGTTAAAATTTCCAAATTATAATTCTTCCTTAAAATTTCATAAAATACCCGCGCACTTTAATTATGATGCGTGTAGTAATCCCATAATAAGATAAAATAATTCCGACCGTGCAAACTTCGTCAGGATTTCTATTAACATATAACAAAAAGTGTCATACATTCTCAAAATTTCCAAATTATAATTCTCCTTTAAAATTGCATAAAATAGTCACGCATTTTAATTGCGATGCAAGTCCACATAATATTTAAATCGCTAGTCGTGTTGGTTAACTCTTCACTCTGTTTTTAATAGGATATAATAATTCCAACTATCCAACTTCCGAGGGCGCGACAAATAACGCACGATCGCGAGAAAATTCCGGAGCGTGCGCGCAATGTTTAACGAACAGCGAGCTCGCGTAGCTCGATTCGAGAAAACTCGGGTGTCTTTGAAATTTGGCACACCGTGGCGATTCACACAGGTGAAATTGAATGAGCGTGCGGGTGTCTCGCTGCTGGTTCGTTAGTACGCCAGACATGCGAGCCTCGAGCCGAGCGAACCGCGCACAGGCAAGTTTTGAAGATAGATTCGGAATTAGAATCAGGTCAGGGTGCACTCGCGCGACTCGCTGGAATATCTGTAAATCGGCCAAAACGCGTCTACATTAACGCGGGGCTGCGTGCGCGTCCGTTTTTAATTGCGAACCGACTTCAAAACAAACGGGCAACTTTAACCGCGATCAAGCTGAAACGCGACGTGTTATTAAATAAAACTTAACTGCGACGAATACGTCACTATGCTCGGTGACACGTGTTACGTGTTAATGTGGCGTAATCGGTGGAAAAATTACGTGCGCACGATCGGGACGGTTCAGCGAAATGGAATGAAAATAAAATCAAGAGATATATTAAATTATTTACTTTACAATTTGTCACTTTAACGCCGTTCTGATTGGAGAGAGCAATATTTTAAATCGAACGATATTTTCACAGATCCATGAATTGGACCGTTTATAGTGGAAACACATTCAAATTGTGATTTAAGTATGCAGTGAACGATATTACAATTCACTGTTGGGTATAATTGTAATCACAATTACGATTATGATTGCAAGCAAATGTTTCAGAGTTGTGATTACGATAACAATTTCGAATCTACCACAAATTTTTCTGCGATTACGATCGTATTTTTAGGGGTTTTCAATCATAGAAATTTTTTACCCCAAAACCGACTTCAGATTCGTGTTCCTCGCCACCAGAAAACTTAGAAAACCATGCTCTCGTCAAAATAAAAAATTAAAACTTTTCAGTTACAATAAATCATGCCAGTAGTGTAGGACCTAGGCAGGGTAATTTTAAAAAATTTTTGATTTTGACGAAAACATGGTTTTCCAAGTTTTTTGGGACGGGATAAGACTACCAAAAATAGAACTTCCTATGATCAACAGTTACGAAAATAAAAAATCCTCCATAAAAATAGTTTTACAATCCCCAATAAACATCGCCATTTATACGAGGCTGTATTTTCTAAACAATTTCTAAAACAGTATAGCGATGACTTAAACCACCGTGATTCTGGCGTGAACTGTGCGTTCACAAAAACACCATTGTTCTCCTCGCGCACAGCGTGGGCTCACTAATGTCTCCCCAAGGCAGACCTTAACAAATACCATGCGAGCAACAATTGTTACACCACGATTGGCAGGTAACGTCGATACAAACCTCCTGCACGTTTCGAGGGACGTTACTTAGGCCTTAAATGGAATAGTACCTCGGCCTCCTCCCTCCGCCAATTCAAGGATTGAATCGAGCTCACGTAAAATTTAACGACCCTCCCCAACGCGAAATACGTTTCCTCGTAAACACTTTAAGGAGAGGATACTCTCCGATGGGAGCAAATATCCGGCGGCCAGCGATCGATCTGGTTCTCTCAGACAACGCATACATTAACATCGAGTAGTTTAACGAAAAAAGGAGAATACTTAGGGGCGAGTAAAGAAGAGGCCTGACCCCACTGTTTACAGATGCATTCCCGTTTTCGTCGCGCCGGTTGCGACGTGCATCGGGGCGTATGCAGCTCGGGCCTCTTCAGACTTTCCCTAGTAATTCAGTAATGGTCTTACGGCGAAGTTCATAATAACTGACGCAGATGAGAGGGTCTTGAAATTAACCCCATCGTGCCCGCGCCTAGATGCACCCAACTTTATCTCTGTTTTCTAACGCGACTCTGTTTCGTCGCGAATGCGATCAAAAGGATTGCAATTAAACACGTATTTGTAATATTTCATTAGGTATGGAAATTAATTCTGTACACTCAACATATATATTCATAGATTTTCAACTTTAATTTTAGTAGAAATATTCACTCGTCATTTTGTTACGTTATATTGGATCTAGATACGTAATTTAAGTCTTAACCTGGTGGACGTTCAATGTACGATATGACTGATAATGAGGGAAGATTACAAGAATGATAAGTTTACTTTAGAAAGGCAGAAAGGTAATTTGTAGGAATTTGTAGGTCAGGCTTGACAGCAGGACAGTCGAGTCTTGCAGTTTGTTGAACTACTCTGTACAGATAGCTTTTTAGTGGATGCTGCGTATAAAGTGGTAAGAAACCTGTGGAACCTATGAATGAAACAGAGAGATTATTTTGTTCATCGTTGTTAGAAACCTAAAGATGTAGTATTACAAAAGGAACATAACGTGGAACTATCTTAAGTATTCAATCATTTTGCAGAAACAGAATTATTCTAAAATAATTTACTTCACTGTTAATAAATTTACATATATCAATTTTATAAACACAGTGTATTTCCTTTCAAAGTAAAATTTGAAACACTTCAAAAGAATATGCAAAGTTTCAATCAAATTCTGCATCTTTCTTCCAAGCAAAAGTAAGTTATAAACAACACCATGTCAAATCATTCGGTCTAAAAAACTTACTTGTCCACTATAACGAATAAGTGCACCATGGAGCCTCTTTATTTGTCAATTGAGTCGTTTTATCATTGATTTAGCGATTTGGTCGTCCATAGCGGGCCAGTAAACGCTCGCCCCATCGAACTGATTATTTCCGTCGTTGCGAAACATGCAGCGTAAGGAAAAAACTGTGTACAATGCAACGCGGGTGCGATATCCCTGGGTGCATCGACCCCCATTTGTAACCCAGAATTTCATATAGCTACACGATAAAACGTGACGCGGAAGCAGTTAATTTTCGGACCTTTATGGGCCAACCCGTGAAGTCAGGCTCGCCGTCACCCATTTGCCAGGCCAGGGACCCACATTCGCGGATCTCTCGGTCAGTCCTGGTTTAAATATAATCGGCGACCAAACAGTCCCACGATGGAATCGACGACTGCCCTTAATTCGAATTCTAATTACAAAAAATTCATCGACCGATATAAATGTTAGGTGTAGACATTGATTTTGTGCTTTTAAATTCAAATTAAATTCATTTCTAACTTTAGTTTACAAACTATAAATATATATAAATATATATTATATATTAATATAAAAGAAACGACATTATTTTCCAGTCCACCTAATATATGTATATTTATTCGAAGATATAAGTTTTAATTGCATCTCGAAGTTTCAGATCGTTATTCTTTCTATAAAAGACCGCCGTTTAACGTATTTTTCTCCTTGATACACATTACTATCAAGGCAACTGAACTAAGGCATCATCTTCTAAATATCTGGTAAGAATTAGTAAAATTTCACCATCGTGTCTAAAAAGTAACTTTATTTTATATACGAGGGAGGCTATCTTCTACGACTATTCCTGAATAAATTCAAGGGTTAGAGAGGGTTTTAAAGAAGCAAGTAAACCCTGTCCAAAGCTTTCCGTGGCTATTTTTACATCAACCGTATTAACTAAATGGAAGAATGTTACCGAGCAACGCCACACTCTCCTAATGAAAATTAGATAGGCTACCCAAGCGAGACGAATCGAATTCCCAGACGTAGATGGAAAAAACTATAGAATTAAGGATCGACGTGGGACATTTCTAGAAGGTCGACACGCATCGCTCCCGTGGCTAGGCGTATCGTGAAATAATTTATGGTCGGTCCCCTTCTCGCGGTGGAGCCAAATTCCAGAGCTTACGGTCGCGACTGGAATACACAGGTACTGCGAACTGATCTGATTCACTTTACACTTAACAAATTAACAGGGTTGATTCACTGCTCTGCGGGAGACCTTCAACATGGGATTTCAGGTACTGGGTTACGCGAGCTCAACGTAGGGTAACGCGAATACCACCCCCCGTTCCTCCCTCCGCCACAATCTCCTGGATTCTCCATCTCTGGAGTTTTACTTTATTCCCAACTTTGAGGAAATTAACCCCTTGGTAGCCAAGCTATCGTTTTCAACAAATATCGGAATAATAAATATCGTTGTTAGGATATCAAGCGTGGCTGTTTAAAAATATTATTCTATTCATGACTTCGTTATTAAACGTGGTTCTTTGTAATGTATTATTCTATTCATTTCTCCGGTATCGACCAAAGCTACGGTGGGTTATTCTATTCTTAATATAAATTTTGCTTTTAACCTGTTGAGGGATATTGACGTAAATGTGTACGTTTACTTTTACAATAAGTTATCATTACGAACAGTCACAACATCTTTTAGAATTAAAACATGCACATTTTTAATTAAGACAGAATATTTTCATGTTAAAATTGATTTACATACGAAGATTGCTTCGGTTTGTGTGTATTCAATTGGAGCAAAAAAAAAAAATGCATTTAAAAATCGTTTCTCAAGTGAATACATGAGATCGAATGGTTCTATTGTTTAATGATGAAGGAATTCACTTTGAAAAATCGATTCGTGTTGTTCTTTATAGTGAAAAGTTACACTGAATTCTGCTATGAGAATAGAATTACTTATACGTCTCTAGAATAGTAGAAAATAATAACAATTATACAGATATCACATAAACGTATTCGACAAATAACTCGTGTTTCGGATGTTTATTCGATCGTTCTGACCGAATCGAAATTGACCAATATGAGAAACATTAATTACCCTCGTCAGTAGTTTGATTACACTTTAACCAAACACTGTCACTTCTCCCCTGTCAATTTATTATTATTATTAATAAGCAACGATTGACACGTTCATCCAACCGTTCCTTCGACAAAGTGAAACGTACGAATACGAGGAACATTAATTTCCTTTGTCAGTAGTTTAATCACATCGCAGCGAAAAATATTACTTCTTTCCTTTCAATTTATTTCCACACAAAGAACCATTCCGTTATTTTTCTCTTTTATCACACCGAGACTTTAGATGATAGAGTGACACCGTGCAAGACGAGCCACGGCTGCCGAACAGAAGAAAATTTTTCAGAAAAAAAAAAAAAACATTTCTCGCACGGCGTCGCTGCGCGGCGTTATATGAAATAAGTAAAGTCTCGTCTGATCCACTTACGGCGATTACTTTATCCCCATGTAAAGGCGACGGGGACAAGAAAAAAGAAAAGGGGGAAAAAAAGTAGGGTGTTTCATACTTTCCACGTCTACGGACGAGTTTACGGGGAGTTTCGAGGAGACGAAAGGGAAAAAAGGATAACTGTTCCCGGAACTTTCCTGTTATTTCGAGCACCGGCGGCAGCGTTACGCACAGTTCGCGTGGTATCTGACTTTTAAATACCCCCGATGCCCACGCCCCCGCGTATCAAAAACTTCCGGTACGCGAAACTTGGCTGGTAACAGTCGTAGATTCTCGAACGGGCGCGAGTTTTCTTGCGTGAAGATGAAATTTAACGCTGGCTTACCTGCGTGTATTATTTCTCACCGTGTTTAATTACGCGCTCCGAAGCCGGAAATGCTTGGCAAGGGAAACGATACCGTGCGATAGAGGTGGTAACTTAACCCAAGGAAGATTTCAGACGTCTTATGGGGGGGGGGGGGGGGTATTTTTTTCTGGGGCCAAAATAGATTTTATTTTTGTTTTATGTTTTTGTTATCCAAAGATGAAGGCACCTTGGTCGCGTAAAACTCATAGCAGAGTTCAAGAATTTCTTTTTAGAGGACTATTGGCTTAATACGAGATCTGTTTACCGTGGTTCATTGTACATATATTGTGTAATGAGAAAATAATTTTTATTCGGAATTTTTGAATAATACAGGGATGCTGGGGCTATTACATGGCGCGAATTACAAAAAGGAAAACTATAATGATTTTGTATTTCACGATGCATATCTTGAACGATGAAAGAAAATTTGTCTGTGTTGTTGCTTATTTTCTTGACGAAGTCATTGCGCCTTCGTTATACAATTCCTGTGATTATTTTTATCGAAATGATTTTTAATCTTGGTTTTTACAAAGCGTATCTTGGTATATGGGAATACTATCTCATGCTTTTCAAGAACCTCTAACAGGAAGCAGAAAGAACATATTCGAGTCAATTACATTTTAAACGCGCAAGCGCCATTGCTTTTCCAAATTTTCCAGTTAAATTTATGAAATATATTCTTAAGGCTATGCATTTTAAGAAAATCCATAAATCCATGTATATCCAACTCGTTCCTTCTTCCGAAATTAGCACATTGCTCCTTTAGTGACACTTAATACACAAATTAATATATAAATAGAATTTTTGTCAAAATAGGATGTATCTTTTAAAATTGTGTATTCTTTTAAATTATGGATCTTAATGCACAGTTGATTGCTGCCCCCTTAATGATGCTGAATGTGTAACTCGGGCTGATTGAAATCCGATGGAATATTTCTCCCGCCCCGCTATATTAATAAAACGGATTACTAATTGGTGAGAGAGGGTGTGCGTTAACATATTCAGTATTGTTATCGGTGGAATGTGATATACTATTTCAATAAATTCGATGTATTTGATTGTAGACAAATTTCGCGTTCGCTAGAGAATAGCGACGATAGTATGCGAATTACTATGATACGAATTAATAAATAATTCATCTCCAACCCTCGATGGAATTGATAGGAATCGTGGGCTAGGAAAACAAATATGTATTAAATCAAACCTCAATACCCAGCAATAAAATTTAATAACATAACTGTTCACCTTATAAATAATCCAAGATTACATGAGGAAATTTATCTTTTTGATCAATATAAAAGATTATTATATTTATTAAGAGAAAAGATAGAATGCCTACGAATTCAAACTTACGAATTGAAAGACAGAACGTGCTTTTAAATTCATTAAATCCATATACATATATTTCAAAAGTAAGTTTAATTGCAATTATAATTAATTAGTCTCGATATTGCATTGATAATTATCCAGGGCTGAAACGTACAAATAAAAATGTCATAGGATCGTAAGAATGAAATATTAGTACAGTTCTAAGACAGGCTTTTCAAGTAAACTATCTATTATTATAAAAAATAACCAGTTTGTTGAAAAAGATTGTATAATAAAAAACATTAACGCAATTTATTGAACAATCGTTCGAATACGGTACCAGGACTGGTGTTGCCATCTAGCGGTGAAAAGGCCCAAGTTTGTCGAGAAATAGTTCCTTTTTTAAAACTAGATGGCGCCATTTAATTAAAATTACTGGTCAGTGGTAAAACGCCTATTTGTTAATGTTACATAATAGTAGTCTTACATCATGTTAATCATTGTACCTAAGTTAGAGAA